>NC_073404.1:11028742-11328742 GCF_028641065.1 Leucoraja erinaceus
TTGTTTTTGCACTAGGATGGCTATTGAGTATTCCGGTTATTGATTTGATGAATTTTATTGATCATGACTTTTTTAAATCTCTGGGTATTGCGTTTACGGTTCTGTTAAGCTTCTGCAAGTAAGAATTTCACTGTTCCAATATCGGTACAAATGACAATTAAACATTCTTGACACATTAACTGAGAAAGTACGCAGGGCAATGGGTGGAACAAAAGGAATATCAGTAATTCGGTGAAATGATGGACACCCATTGAATGGACAGTTAGCTTTGTGCAATGTGATGCTTGTATTGTGAAGTCTGGGTTATGTTGTACAGTCTGCTCCATAGGGTTGTTCACAGCAGACCACATTATACAAATGGAAGGAGGGGGGGAAATCCTTCAGCACAATCCATATACCCACCACCCAGAGACTTGGGTTACATCAATCTATCTCACTGTGCTAGTGATCATGCATTCTAAACTAATCCATTGAATGAGTAAAGATAATATTTGTAAAGACTTATAGTTCCGAGATTACAGAATTACAGAGTCACACAAGGGGACCTTTGGATACCTGTGCCAGCTCCTTGAAATAATTATCCATTTAATCCCACTGGCCTGTTCTCTGCCTACAGTGCAGCTAACGTTCTCACTTTAGAATATTTATCCATTTCCCTTACGAATGTTAATTAAATCTACACCCATCACCCTCTCTAATGACACATTCAGATAAGAACTTCCCATGTAAAACAACATATTCCTCAAGTCACCATTGGGCTTTATTCTTGTTGATTAATTAAAACAAACTAGCAGCAAAATTGCACATGGAGCAGAATCCCAAAGCCACAGAAAAATAATGCATGTTGTTCCATGAAATCAATTTGTAGGGAAATGTCCAGCTAATCCCATTTACACAATAAACCTACCTGCCAGCCTTGGTGATGATCATTTCTGTTCCAGCTTCATGAAATTTCTTCCAAAGCTCTTTTTCATGCAGATAAACCTTGATGTTCTCGATGCTCTGGAAGTGAAAGGGTCTGTTTAGTGCTGTGAACATTTTGTGTAACAACTATAATTCCAATGGTAATAGACTAACTTTCCAAAAATTGTGTAATCAATGAAAAGAATGGCTGATAGAAACATAGAAAATAGGTGTAGGAGTAGGCCATTCGGCCCCTCGAGCCTGCACCGCCATTCAATATGATCATAGCTGATCATCCAAATCAATATCCCATACCTGCCTTCTCTCCATACCCCCTGATCCCTTTAGCCACAAGGGCCACATCTAACTCCCTGTTAAATATAGCCAACGAACTGGCCTCATCTACCTTCTGTGGCAGAGAATTCCACAGATTCACCACTCTCTGTGTAAAAAAATTATTTTCTCATCTCAGTCCGAAAAGACTTCCCTCTTATCCTTAAACTGTGACCCCTTGTTCTGGACTTCCCCAACATCGGGAATAATCTTCCTGCATCTAGCCTGTCTAACCCCTTAAGAATTTTGTTAGTTTCTATAAGATCCCCCCTCAATCTTCTAAATTCTAGCGTGTACAAGCCGAGTCTATCCAGTTTTTCTTCATATGAAAATCCTGCCATCCCAGGAATCAGTCTGGTGAACCTTCTCTGTACTCCCTCTATGGCAAAAATGTCTTTCCTCAGATTAGGAGACCAAAACTGTATGCAATACTCCAGGTGGGGTCTCACCAAGACCCTATACAACTGCAGTAGAACCTCCCTGCTCTTATACTCAAATCATTTTGCTATGAATGCTAACATACCATTCGCTTTCTTCACTGCCTGCTGATATTCTGATAAAATCTCATTGGCAGTATCTTTGGATTGGTTGTTCACCAATGGTTGTACAATACTCAATTGCTCCTCAGAAATACTCAGCAAGATCTGGACAGTATTCAGACAAAGGCTGATAAGTGTCAAAGGACATTCATACCACATTCATGCCAAGCAATGCCAATGAGGAAATGGCTCTTGCCATTGAGCAAAGAGCCAAACCGCTTATATATTCAATATTTAATGGTAGAACCATTCTAAGTTCCCCAATCTTGGGAGTCACCATTCACTAAATATTCAGTTAGATCTGCCATTGGAATACTGTGGCTGTAAGAGTAGATCAGAGGTTGGGTATCATGGTGCAAATACAGTGGTGGCAGAGGGGATCAGCTGGTATGGTTGCTGCCTCACAGTGCCAGAAACACAAATTCGATCTTGATCTCAGGTGCGGTCTGTGTAGAGTTTGCAGATTCTACCTCAGACTGCATGGGTTTTCTCCCAGCGCTCTGATTTCCTCACACATCCCAAAGACGTGCAGGTTTGTAATTAATTGGCCTCTGTTAATTGCTTCTATTGTGCAAGTAGTGGATGCCAAAGTGGGAGAAGATAGAACAAGTGCAAACAGGTGATTGATGGTCGGCGAGGACTCAATGGGCCAAAGGGCCTGTATCCATGCTGTATCCCATGCTGTATCCATGCTGTATTTTTCAATCAATCAATCAAAACTAAATCACATCCTGGCACCGCAAAAAAATTCTGATAATTTAAAGCACAAGTCAGGACGGTGATGGGATACTTTCCAAGTGCCTGGATGAGTGCAGTTTCAGAAACTCTTAAAAACTTAAAAATATTCAAGACAAAGTAGCACACTTGATTGGCACCATCCATCATGACCACACTGTGGCTGCAATGTGGGGCCATTTTACAAAATCCACTGGAATTCCTTCCTGGTATTATTCCGACTGCACCTTCTTAACTCATGACCACTGCCATTATGTAGGACAAGGGCATCAGGTGCATTGGAACCTCACCACCAGCAAGTTCTCCTCCAATTCACACTGTGCTGATTTGAAGGTATACCATTGGTCCTCCTTTGTTGCTGGGTCTAAATCATTAGACTCCTGGTTTTGTGGGAATATCTTCACCAGTTCAAACATTCAACAGAGGGACCACCACCTTCTCAAGGATCATTGGGGTTGGCCAAATGATAGCCACGGTGTGAATAATGATTACATTTTACAAAAATAGAAAGTAATTTCTAATTGATAAATGATAATTGATAAATAATAATTTATCAACAACAATAAAGGATTCCTGGGAAAATTAGATCAACTCCATGACAGAAAATTACCAATAAATGCCCTTTTTAGTTTGATGCCCAATGCACCAAAGACTTTCAAGACCTTGGATTTTTGAAGAAGTTAATTTTACTCCTTGTTCTTGATACTTATTAAAGCATAAACAGCCAGAACCTATTTCCCAGGGTGGAAATGTCAAATACTAAAGGTTATAGCTTTAAGGTGAGAGGGGCAAAGTTGAAGGAGATATGTGGGTCATGTGTGTTTTACACAGATAATGCTGGGTGCCGCAGGGGTGGTGGTGGAGGCAGATATGATAGGAGCATGTAAGCGGCTTTTAGATGGACACATGGATATACAAGGAATGGGGTAATTTATGGATCAAATGCAGGCAGAGGAATCTTGTTGTCATATTTGGCCCAGACATTGTGGGCTAAAGGGCCTGCTCATGTGCTGTACTTTTCTATGTTGGTTTTGGGAATGAAAATTTGTGGCAAAGATTTAACCTGAGACAGCAACAATAGACGTAAAAAGGGGAATTAAGGTACAGCACATCCATGATCGAATTCAATGGTGGAAGTGGGGTTTAGGAGCCCAATGTCCTTTTTTCCATTCATCATATGTATCAATAGTAGGAAATGTAAATGAGGCAGGTCAGAGGAGTGTATATGTATGGTCAGGGACAAAAACTACAAGAGAATACAAACAAGTTTCACATAATGCATCACTTACTCATTAACATGAACCCTGTTGAAAAATCTGAATGATAATATGCAATCTTTTCCATATAAAAATAGATTTTTGTCTAGTACTCTGGGCATATTTCCAGTGCGGTTGTGGAGTAAGCACGTACGTGTGGTGGGTAGTAAAATGGAGAAACAAGGAACTGCAGACATTGGTTTTACAAAAAATGGCACAAAGTGCTGGAGTATCTCAACAGTAATATCTCTGGAGAATATGGATTGGTGATGTTTCAGATTGGGACTCTCCTTCACTCTCATTGTTGTGGGGGGAGGAAAAAAAGTGGAAGAGAGGAGAGGCAATACAAAACCCGGCGACAAAAGATGTGAGATAAAAATAGAGGTGAGATAAAAATTGTGAAACCAGAGGAAGGAATATGGGGGAAGGGAAGAAATGGGTGGAGTCCAGGTGAGGCACAGGGGAGAGAGAAGGGGAGAAGGAAGGTGGGGGGGGGGGGGGGGAGAGTTGTAGTTGGTTATCTAAACTTGGAAAATTCAATGTTGATAATATTTTTGCCAAACAGTCACAGTTAATCCGTCAAGGCCTGTTGGATCCCCCAGATGCCAACTATTTTAACTCCCAATTCCAATATCGTCCTTTCTTTCTTGGGACTTCTCCATTTCAAGGGTTAGGCTACATGCAAACTGAAGGCACAACACCTCATATCCTGCTTGGGTGGCTGACAACTTAACAGTATGAACATTGAACTCCGAGCTACGATTGCCCCCTCCCCCCTCCCCCCCCCCCCCCCCCCCACCCCCCCCCCCCCCCCCCCCCCTCCCCCCCCCCCCCCCCCACCCCTTCCCACCGTTCCAACCCAAAACATCACCTATTGGTGTTCTCCAGAGATGCTGCCTGATTCTCTGAGTTACTCTAGAACTTTGTGTCATTTCTCGTGTTGATTATATTTGTTCAATCACTAGGCCATTGGTGTCAATCTTGATTTAAAATATATTTTGTATCTCTGCCATGTGATTTGGCGCAAAGTTGTTGACAGGCTGACCTTTCACCTCCAGGACCAATGTGTAAACTCAGCTCTCATTGCTGACTGGAAAAATAAGTTGAGACCTTTCTCAAGCACACGGTAGGGACTTTAAGTCACATTCACAATAAGTAGCCATTAACGTGGTGGATTGAGGTAATGTGGTGAGTATGCAAGGGACTGAATAAGTGCATCATTTTAACATCAGATGAAAACATTTCAAATATATCATTGTGCAGAACTGATACATAAAGTAGGAGAACGTCATCAGCAAAGTAATGTAATTTCATAGTTAGTCATCTAGAGTAATTCCTAAAAATCCTTTTTTTAATTGAATTATTTTATGTTAAAATGAGCAAAGTCCAAAGGGACCAGGTTTTTAAAGCTTCTCACTCAGGTTAAACATTTCCAGTCTGCCCAGTGCCAAGAGCATTTTAATAGGTTTTACCATGTATTTGAAATATTACCCCATGGTTTCCTAATATTTTAACAAAGCCAAAACACGAGGTGCAGGAGGTCAGGCAGCATCTGTGGAGGGAATGGAAAAAAAAAGTTTTGGGTCGGGACCCTTCTTCAGACTGATTATATCCTGGGCGAGGGGGTGGGATTACAATCAGTCTGAAGAAGGATCCTGACCTGAAATGTTGTCTGTTCTTACTCTCCACATCTGCTGCCAAACCCGCTGAGTTACTACAGCATTTTTGTGTTTAGCTCAAGTTTCCAACATCTGCTGTTTTTTGTGTCCTATTGGGTTATTGATTCAAGTTCTATTTCAGCAAAGTTAACTGAATGTTAAATTCATAAAATAAATATCTGCATATTTTCCCTCACTATAAATTGGGGTTGGCAGGGGCCATGTTATGCCATGGTGATGTAAATCTTAAGCAATAAATGTTTCTGTTGGTCATCGGTGATACCTCTGTGACAGGACCTTGACCTAAACCTCTAAAATAGCATTTGGTTCATCATCATCGACATCTTCAACATCATAAAAAATAAAATAACCATATCCTAAATCAACTCTATTGTTCTAAACATTCTCCCAAGCCTTGCCATAACATAAATTGCTTTCTTGTTACAAAATTCAAAATTAATATTGTGAAAACATGAGCATGGAGGTGTGTACTGACCTCCTTTAACCTGATCATAAAATATGTTTATGGAAGAAACCAGTAATGTTCAACCTGAAAGAACATCTCGTACAGTCTCACAGTTTGTAGCATGCGTCGCCAGATGCCTCAAGATGCTTGCCAAGTTCAGGGCTGGACCCAAACAAATATAGGTGGGGAATTAAGGGAGGCGACTGCTAAAGAAGTTGATATTAAGGATGATTAATATGATGGTGAAGAATTAAATAACATTGATTAGTTTAGAGGAGAATAATTGTGTGGAAGATGAGATGACTCACAGTCCATTCGCCAAAGGTAGAGGCTACATTAGAGTCATTGAGTGATACAGCATGGAAGCAGGTACTTTGGCCCGGTTTGACAGTGCCGACCAAGACTGGATAAGGACAATAGATTTCTATTGTTAGTCCCACCAGCCCAGATTTGGCCCATATTCCACTGAACCTTTCCTATCTATGTATCTGCCCAAATGTCTTTTAAATTTTGTTACAGTACCTGCCTTAACTACCGTCTTGGGCAGCTCATTCCATAAACCACCATCCTCTGTGTGAACGACAGATGCAGAAGAGGCACCAAAAAGTGGTGACGTTTTTGGAAATGGTGAATTTTGTATCGGGGAGTAAAGCACTAAATGCTGGAAACACTCACCTGGTCAGACAGCAGCTGTGGAAAGAGAAAAAATAATGTTTCAGGTCCGAGACTCTCCATCAGAACTGGAGTCTCCAGCTTTTATTTCGTTTTTGTTGCTTAATCATTGGGTCTGAGAATGCTTCAAGTATAAAGTCCTCAAATTTGATGCTAAATGTACCCTTCCATGGACTTGCCCCACCTGACCTCTTGACTTCCTCCAGTTCTACAGAACTGACAACATTCTGTTTTCTTCTGCACCCTTTGTATCCCTAGTGAAGCCCAGATTGCTGAAGTGATCTTATTGTTTACCGAGCAGTTTGGTTAATCGATTAATGAGGGATTTTGTGTAGAGCGAAACAAAGGGTTAATCCGGCTGCAAGGTAATCTATTAGTGATATTAACTCAGTTTTCCTCTTTCCACACACACTGCCTGATGTTCTGGGCATTTCCAGCATTCTCCTTTTGTTGACATGAGGCTGCAGGTACTGGCATCTTGAGCTAGTAGGCAGCCCATTGGTAACGCCAGAGGTGCAGGTTACAAAAGCATTAGATTTTCACAACAGATGATAATAAGCAAGTGAGTTCCAAAGATGAGAGGGGTGGTTTTGGTGACTGATAGAATGAAGATTTGAAGCTCAGATTGAAGTACGCCAATGCATTGCCCCATACCAACAGATTCAGGAAGAGCTACTTTCCTAAAATGATTAGGTTCTTGAATCCTGCTGCGCAACCCTAACCTTACCTTGACAACCTAACACTATTGACCACCACTTGCACAACCATGGGCTTGCTTTTCTTCTGATTGTGTTTTGCACTAATTTATTTGCAGTCCTTTCTTTGTCTTTATGATGTCTTGCAGGATTTTATAAGTAATTTATATATAATGTATATTTTGGTGTGTCTGAATCTGTGTGTCTGTGATGCTGCTGCTGCTGCTGCAAGCAAACGTTTCATTATTCCCGTTCCTCTGTACTTGTGCATATGGTGATAAACTCATCTTGATGTGTTATGTCCACGGCATCAACGAAGGAGAAGGGAATCGAGGCAGAATCATTATTGGGGTGAACAGGGTGGGTTGTCAATTCCAAATAATCCTGCGTTATTCTGCGTCACAGGTGAAGATGACGCTTTCTTACCTGGTCGGGGTCCTGTCCCTGTGGGCTGCCTGGAGACATGCTACTGGCCCCTGGAGCTCCGTGCCCTGGTGACTGCACACTGTGTTCCTGGTGTCCATCCACCTGAGCTGCTGGATAGCTCTCTTCACTTTCTGCAGCACTCTTTTCTTGCAGCATCTCCTAATGAAACAGTGCAGATATACTCAACATAGGACATTATGAATATGAACTTTGGCTGCAATGACCAAGTGAAACTCTAGGTTCCGCTCTCAAGTGGTAATTAGCGGGTTTTACCAATAACATGCATGACGAGCCAATAAATCCTATGTTTGTTTCTGTTATCATCACTTTCTGGTATCGTCTCAGCGCAGAGGGAGAAGAGGAGGGAAGAGACAGTAACTCTAAGACTTTTGCCTCCATCACAGTGAGGAGGTGCTTGGTGAACTCACTGTGGTGGATGTTAATTTGTGTTTATTGTGTGTTGTTATTATTACATGTATGGCTGCAAGCAACAACATTTCGTTCAGACCAAAAGGTCTGAATGACAAATAAAGGATTCAATTCAATTCAATTTTGATCGGCGATCACCGATTCACATGAGCTGGATGACACTTGATTTGGTTCCACACCCAGATGTTTATTTAATCATCTATGAGTTTAGAGATGGAAGGTCAGCTACACTAGTGTGTCTGCGCTTAGGTGGGTATCAGTTAGACTGTAAGGCGTTCGAGAATATACCAAGCCTTCATTCTGAAGAAAGGTCCCAACACAAAACATCACCCATCCTTTTTCTCCAGGGATGCTGCCTGACCCTCCGAGATACTCCAGCACTCTGTGTCAACAGTAACTTCGGTATATACCAGTATCTGCTGTTCCTTTCTACACAGTATAGCAAGCCTGTCTGTTTAGAGTTCATACATCAACTGCCTTGAAGACTTAAGTCCTTGGTCTTATCAAGTAGAATAGAGATCAACGTGGCAGAGGAGCAAATGATGCCTACGCTAAAAGATTTGAATTCAGGCTCTACAATGCTCAACCTTATTTCCCAGCAAAAATATAGTTCCACTTTCATTTGATGTCCAAGCTCAAGTGCACTTCCCTCTCATAAAATCTATTCCACATTCCTTGTCCTCAGGAAATACAACCTTTTCCATTAAGTAAACTTGTTTGAAGCTTACAGATTTTTCACCTGACCGATTTACCCTTTGATTTATTGCTCAAGTTACACAGTGCATTTACTTCAAATCACTTTTGAAATTCTGAGCCAAATCTCTCCGCAGTCACCATTCACGAGAGGCAGCACTAGAGTTGTTCATTCCAATTTTCAGTTAGCTGTCCTAATGTTGAAGGCACTCCCTCCTGATGTTCTTTAGATTCACGTCAGTAGATAAACATACTGAAGGGACCTAACGCCTAATCTATGTTATGTTAGCTCATTGGCCCAGGAGAAGCAACCTACAGTTCCCATCTCAGCATTCCATGAGTGACTTACAAGCGTCCACATTGTTGTTGTACCCAACAATTACTATCTCTGATAAAGTTAATGAACAAAATGAATACACTGTAAATCACGTTTTTTTTATAGTGCTGGTACTTTAATGCATCAAATTTACACTTCCTGAAAAGGTCATGAAAACAGTCAACATTCTTCCTTGTAGGCAATCCTTCGGGATTAAGGATGGCTTTCATCCACTCTAGTTCTGTGGTTTCTGAGGTGACTAGGAGCCTAATGCTGGCGCCACAGAGCCTTTTTCCTAGAATAGAAAAGTCATAGTCTCAAGTGTATAGCTTTAAGGTGACAGGAGCATAGTGAAAAGAAAATGTGCGGGCCATGTTTTTTTACACAGGGAGCGGTGGGTGCTGGAGTGCATTGCCATGTGGTGGAGGCAGATACATTAGTGGCATTTGAGATGCTTTGAAATAGGCTCATGGATATGCAGGGAATTGAGGGATATGGATCACCTGCAGGTTGAGGAGATTAGTTTAACTTGGCATTGTGTTTGACACAGACATTGTTGGACGAAGGGCATGTTCCTGTACTGTACTGTTCTATGTTCTATGAAAATGTATAGCTCTCAATGACTTATTTCTGGCTTATCAACTAATAGGTTTAAAGTATTATTTATGAATTATTCTTGCCATTGATAGAAAATGTAATCTTTGTGTGACATCCATCGATAATTTGTTCAATTCTAATGTTTTTGAGATTTGTGCAGGATGATAGGGTAATTATCTCCCTCTCTCTTCCTTGTATGATCAAACTTTGAATCCCCCTGATTTCAGAATTATGCCTGGGGTTTCAGCATGTGGAAAACTTCAAACACCAGAATGACTCAGCACCAAACCACCAACTGAAATCTAACTGAACTAAATGTAACTGCTAAATAAAACGTGTTGACTGCTCCATGTGTGGATTGTCCATTGTCCCAGAGGCCTGAGATGATAAATTGAGCTTGGCCTGAGATAACTGAAAGCAGATTCAATTGTAAGTTGCAAAAGGAAATTAGATATGTATTCAAGAAAGAGAAATTAGCGGGGTTATGAGAATAGGGCAGGTGGATTAAACAGAGAGCTGTCAACAACATTCTACTCTATCCCAACTCCCACTCTGATGCCTCAATTTCTCACTCTACTCCCACACTGCACCTTAATTCCCCTTCCCACCCCCATTCTGACATTTTAATTCACCATCCCACTCCTACTCTTGCTACTTAATTCGGCATCCCAGAAGTAATCATATGTCCCTGACATCCGCCCGCTGGTCTCTCCCATGAAGTTCAGCGTAGGTTGGAACAGTAGCATCTCATCTTCTCACGGGGTGCATTGCAGCCCTGCAGATGTAACCAATGAAACCGCTGGTGGATGGAAATTTCAAGCATGAATGCAAGGTTGAAGCCGAGTTTAACTCTGATTTATCAAAGTGTAGATTCAATTACAAAAGTGTAGCTGGACATGTCGGAGACCATATGACAATGCTCTTCTCCAGGAATCGGACATGCCGGAGATCTGGGCTTCCTTTGGGACATTGGTTTTATAATACCATATCTTTGAATATGATGGCCTCAAAATATAATGTAAACCAGTATTTTTTCTTTACAAGTTTTTGCCCGCATATAGTGTTGGAAATCGATTTTGAAATGTTGACATTCAGTCTCGTGTTGGTTGTAGGATCTGACCATTGGCTGGACTTTACAGGGAGTTCCTGTTCATCATCTTTTTGGTACTCTGTCCATAAGAAAACTATATTTGTAGAATCATATCATTGTTATTAACCTGAAGTAGGACACTTGGCCCTTTGAGTCTGCCACTTAGGGCGATCAAACAAGCAATTTATAAATACCTCTATTCATGTTTTAAATGCGTGCGGTCGGCAAGATACAATGATTGTATTCCATTGTACGATTGAAACCTGCACGTGTTGGTGCCTGAAACGGATTCCAAAAGCATTGTGTACTCAATCCCCACTCTAAACATTTGAACACCTTATCTAACCTGGCACTTCTATTTACAGTAGTACAGACTGAATCTCTGGTGTTGGACAGATGATTGAACCATTATACTGAGATCCCCTTTGCTCTCTCAGCTATATGCAAAATGGACAATAATACAACTTTGAAAACTGTGCCCTAATGTCCTAGCCACAGTTATCCCCAATTAGTACCAATAAAAACAGATTACCTGGTCATTATTCTCACTCTGAAACCTTGAATACTGGATGTCGGACTTTACTTGAATTTCCTTACCTCCACCTCAGATGCACCTTGAGTGTACAACAATTAGGGATAGCCGAAGACCATGAAAGATACTTTAACTACATGTTATTTCATTTTTATGTTACTGATCAATCGGAGATAACGAGTGAGACGGATTCACTCTCATCGGTATTGGTGTATCCAACACACAGTGCAGAAAGGACACAGACCATCGGCTAGCAAGCTACATCTCTTTACATGGAGCTAATTCAAAGAACCAAAGCCTTTACAAAAACAGAGAAAAATCATATTAAAATCATCATCTATTTCACAAAATTTAAAAATTGAATGTAGATGCCAAGATATCCTGAAGCATTTTCACTAGTTGCCAACATGCTTGAACTAATTACACTCCTGTTAACAAAACCCATTGATTCTGTTCTTTTCTTTTAAGTGAGCAGTTTCCAGTTTTGCTCGCTTGGGAGTAAGGAATAACAACTTTGCTCTTTTTCGTGGTTTTTGCAGCCTGCACATTAATTAGAACCCCATTTAAATGCACTTCACAACTTTCCCAATTGCTGTAAGCATAATCGCACCTCTCATTCTAGTTGGCTTCCGATCTTTGTGCCATCTTTGTAATAATTTACTTAGTGTCGCAATAAATAACGTAGAGATGACAAGTAGGGAATAAAAGTTTTAACTTAACTAACTCCAGGTATTTAACCTACATATTTCTGTACAGTTTAAGATTGAGTTCAGGTTTACAATATTTACAAAATTTAAACAGCATAAAGGGTTGCAATTTGGCCCATTATTCTTTTGATGGACTTTTAAAGAGCTCTCCAATTGGCCCCATTCCCTGCAACACATTTTACCTTGCCTCCTTTAAAATTGTCTTCCACTAACTTTTCAGGAAGATTATACTGAAACAACACTTCCCCCGATTCTCCACCAATCAAAAGGTCACCCAGCCTCCTCAACAATCAAAAGTGCTGGAGTAACTCAGCGGATCAGGCACAAGTCAGACTCGAGAGTCTGAAGAAGGATCCCAACCCAAAACGTCACCTATCTTTTATTCCAGAGATGCTGCTTGGCCCCCTGAGTTACTCCAGCACTTTGTGTGTATCTTTGGTATAAACCAGTATTTGCAATTCCTTGTTTCTTCATTTTGGACAACCATGGCTTTTCAGTTTCCTTCCATCTTAGCCTAATATGTTGTGGGTATAAGCCCACTCCAGTAACGTGTACACGAGCACAAATATCTAGGTTGACAGTCCACTCCTGTACGGGCAAAATATTGTACTGTCCTTAAGACGACATTAGATCAAGGTCCTTTCAGTTTTCTCAAGAATATGTGATATGTTCCTTGGAATGACTTTGATGGGAAGCATAATAGTTATCCAATGACTTCTGGAATATTATACAAAGTGCAACAAAATTATCTAATGAGTATCATATTGCTGAGTGTGGAGTCTTGCTGTGCAGGTATTGGCTGGCATGTTTCCTTCATAACAACAGTGACTACACTACAAAGAGCACTACATAGGTTGTAAAGTGTGCGGTAATTACTTTTCTGGTGCTGTTGGCCATGTAATTTAAAGATACAGCATGGAAATAGGCCATTTGGCCCATTGAGTCCACGCCAACCATCGATCAGCCATTCACCCTAGTTCTGGTATCCTTATTTCACATCCACCATCTACGCACTTGGGGCATTTTACAGAGGCAAATTACTTTAACTTACAAACCCGCACGTCTTTGAGATGTGGGAGGAAACCGGA
This sequence comes from Leucoraja erinaceus, assembly GCF_028641065.1. Lineage (NCBI taxonomy): Eukaryota > Metazoa > Chordata > Chondrichthyes > Rajiformes > Rajidae > Leucoraja > Leucoraja erinaceus. The sequence goes on from NC_073404.1 coordinate 11,041,878, forward strand.
ACACCCGTTGAAACTCAGTCATAGGGAGAACATGCAAACTCCACACAGACAGCAACCGAGGTCAGGATCAAACCCAGGTCTCTGGTACTGTCAGGCAGCAGCCCCACCAGCTGTGCCACTGTGCTGCGAACCCAAAGACTATTGAGAACTGTGATGTATTTTCAAGCAAAAAAAAAGAGGTACCAGGCCAAACAAAAACTGCAGATACTGGAAATTTCAAACAACCATATATAATTCAGCAAGTCCACGGGCATCCATGTAGAAATAACCTTTCTTCAGAACTGATCTTACCATCAATACTTGGTCCACATTCCTGCTGGTTACAAGCTCTTCAAGTACTTGTCTGAAAACTATTTAAACATAATGAGGTTTTCCGTCCCCTAGCAATATTTCCAGCATTGGGATCTAGACTTCTAATACCTTTTGGAAGTTTTTTTTCTCATTTACCCTCAAATATTTATACTAATTAGTTGAACCACCCTAACTACCAGCTAATGTCTTCAGTTTATCACGTCTGATGCAAATTGAAATGGGTCCTTCTTAGTTATAACATAACCCCCTTGCCCTTACATTCTATGATTGACAAACAGAAAACATCCAATATGTTTTATTATCCACCTTACTATGGACAATAGACAATAGGTGCAGGAGTAGGATATTCGGCCCTTCGAGCCAGCTGTTCAATGTGATCATGGCTGATCATCTCCAATCAGTACCCCGTTCCTGCCTTCTCCCAATATCCCCTGACTCTGCTATCTTTAAGGGCCCTATCTAGCAATCTCTTGAAAGTATCCAGAGAACAGGCCTCCACTGCTCTCTGAGGCAGAGGATTCTGCAGACTCACAACTTTCTGTGAGAAAAAGTGTTTCCTCGTCTCCGTTCTAAATGGCTTACCCCTTATTCTTAAACTGTGGCCCCTGGTTCTGGGCTCCCCCAAAAATGGGAACATGTTTCATGCCTCTAGCATGTCCAAACCCTTAATAATCTTATATGTTTCAATAAGATCCCCTCTCATCCTTCTAAACTCCAGAGTATACTAGCCCAGCCGTTCCATACTCTCAGCATTTGACAGTTCCGCCATCCCGGGAATTAACCTTGTAAACCTACGCTGCACTCCCTCAATAGCAAGAATGTCCTTCCTCAAATTAGGGGACCAAAACTGTACACAATACTCCAGGTGTGGTCTCACTAGGGCCCTAAACAACTGCAGAAGGACCTCTTTGCTCCTATACTCAACTCTTCTTGTTATAAAGGCCAACATGCCATTTGTTTTCTTCACTGCCTGCTGTACCTGCATGCTTACTTTCATTGACTGAAGAACAAGGACCCCTCAGATCCCGTTGTATTTTCTTTTCCTAACTTGACACCATTTAGATAGTAATCTGCCTTCCTGTTTTTGCTACCAAAGTGGATAACCTCACATTTATCCACATTAAACTGCATCTGCCATGCATCTGCCCATTCACCCAACCTGTCCAAGTCACCCTGCATTCTCATAGCATCCTCCTCACAGTTCACACTGCCACCCAGCTTTGTGTCATCTGCAAATTTGCTAATGTTACTTTGAATCCCTTCATCTAAATCATTGATGTATATTGTAAATAGCTGCGGTCCCAGCACCGAGCCTTGCGGTACCCCACTTGTTACTGCCTGCCATTCTGAAAGGGACCCGTATCCCTACTCTTTGTTTCCTGTCTGCCAACCAATTTTCTATCCATGTCAGCCCTCTACCCCCAATACCATGTGCCTTAATTTGGCCCACTAATCTCCTATGTGGGACCTTATCAAATGCTTTCTGAAAGTCCGGGTACACTAAATCCACTGGCTCTCCCTTGTCCATTTTCCAAGTTACATCCTCAAAAAATTCCAGAAGGTTGGTCAAGCATGATTTCCCCTTCATAAATCCATGCTGACTCGGACTGATCCTGTTACTGCTATCCAAATATAAATATTTCATCTTTTATAATTAATTCCAGCATCTTCCCCACCACCGATGTCAGGCTAACTGGTCTATAATTCCTTGTTTTCTCTCTCCCACCTTTCTTAAAAAGTGGGATAACATTAGCTACCTTCCAATCTATAGAACATTGGAAAATGATCACCAATGTATCCACGATTTCTAGAGCCACTTCCTTAAGTACCCTGGGGTGCAGACCATCAGGTCCTGGGGATTTATCAGCCATCAGTCCTATCAGTCTACCCAACACCATTTCCTGCCTAATGTGGATTTCCTTCAGTTCCTCCATCACCCCGGATCCTCTGGCCACTAGTACATCAGGAAGATTGTTTGTGTCCTCCTTAGTGAAGATGGATCCAAAGTACCTGTTCAACTCATCTGCCATTTCCTTGTTCCCCTTAATAAATTCACCTTTTTCTGTCTTCAAGGGTCCAACTTTGGTCTTAACTAATTTCTTCCTCTTCACATATCTGAAGAAGCTTTTACTATCCTACTTTATATTCTTGGCTAGCTTACCTTCGTACCTCATCTTTTCTTCCCGTATTGCCTTTCTAGTTATCTCCTGTTGTTCTTTAAACATTACCCAATCCTCTTGCTTCCCGCTCATCTTTGCTACGTTGTACTTTTTCTCTTTTATTTTTATACTGTACCTGACATCCCTTGTCAGCCACGGTCGCCCCTTACTCCCCTTGGAATCTTTCTTCCTTTTTAGGATGAACTGATCCTGCACCTTCTGTATTATTCCCAGAAATACCTGCCATTATTGTTCCACTGTCATCCCTGTTAGGGTATCTTTCCAGTCAACTTAGGCCTGCACCTCCCTCATGGCTCCATAGTCGCCTTTATTCAACTGTAACACCGACACCTCCGATTTACCCTTCTCCCTCTCCAATTGTAGATTAAACTTGGCCATATTATGGTCACTACCTCCTCATGGTTCCTTAACCTCAAGTTCCCGTATCAAACCCGGTTCATTACATAACACTAAATCCTGAATTGCCTTCTCCCTGGTAGGCTCCAATACAAGCTGCTCTAAGAATCTATCACGGAGGCACTCCTCAAACTCCCTTTCTTGGGGTCCAGTACCAACCTGATTGTCCCAGTCCACCTGCATGATGAAATCTCCCATAACAACCACAGCATTACCTTTACTCCATGCCAATTTTAACTCTTGATTCAACTTGCTCCCTATATTCAGACTACTGTTTGGGGTCCTGTAGATAAGTCTCATTGGGGCTTTTTTACCCTTCAATTCCTTAGTTCTATCCATACTGATTCCACATCTCCTGTTTCAATGTCACCCCTTGCAAGGGACTGAATTTCATTTGTCACCAACAGAGCTACCCCACCCCCTCTGCCCACCTGTCTGTCTTTTCGATAAGAGGTATACCCTTGAATATTCAGTTCCCAGCCCTGGCCCTCTTGCAGCCATGTCTCTGTAAGTCCCACAACATCATACTAGCCAATTTCTAACTGAGCCTCAAGCTCGTCCACTTTATTTCTTCTACTTCGTGCATTCATATACAACACCTTGACCTCGGTTTTCACCTCCCCTCTCGCACCGCTCGCAATTAGCCGTGACCTTAATCTCTTACCCCTTCTCGAACTTTCCTTCCCATTAATTTGAGAATCTTTTGTAACTATTCCTGCACTCACTTCCCCTTCAACTCCATCTTTATACTCCCAATTTGTCAATCCCTCTTCCCCACTATTTAATTTAAACCCACACGTTAAAGCCCATACTAATCTGTTCTGTTATCTTTATCAGGATTTGTGGACATAGATCCAGAGTCTCTTCCTTTGATCCTCCATGCCATTTCATACATTTGCTTAACATCTGGTATCTCCCCAAATATTTTTTCTTACTCTTCCCTGGATTAAATTCCATTTGCTATTTTCGTTGCTAACTGAATGGAGCATTCATATCCTTGCTGTAGGGAGTGTTCCTCAACCATACGATTCATTTTTTTTGCATCATCACATCTTTCATTTGCTTCCTACGTTTAAGTTTGAATCGTTAATATTTCCCATAAAAGCAAATAGCCAGGCATTGAGCCCTGTGGCCACTTATCTTCCAGTTGCAAGAGCACCTGGTGACTGTGACCCATTCCTTCCTGCCAATGAGCCAGTTTTAAGCCTAATTGGCGACTCTCTCTTGGTTCACTTGATCTTTTAATTTGGTGACCAACCTGCCATATAGGACTTTGTCAAGAACCTTTCTAAAATCCATGTAGGTTTAATCAAACACAGACCCTTCCTTGATCATTCCTCAAGGTGTATGCCCATTGAGGTTGGCTGCAGAGGTTTTTCAGGGCAATCGCTCTACAAAGCCTTGAGTGCATCAACGGAGTGGCGAGGAGAAGGGCCATCAAGAACACCACAGAGGCAGTGGAGAAGGCCTCGAGATGGCTCGGGATCAGGAGAGGAGGTCCATGGTGAGGAGCGAATGCCACCTGAACACAAGTCGTGGTCTGATCAACCACGGCTGGGTCGCCTGGGTGAGGGTGTCTGATGTTGAAAGACCCGAAACACCCAATGACCCCAGGTTACATCACTGATGATGTGTTCAGGAACATCTATCGATGTATTTGTATCAAAATTTAAAATGTGTAGGAAGAAACTGCAGATGCTGGTTTACACCGAAGATAGGCACAAAATGCTGGAGTAACTCAGCGGGGCATGCAGCATCTCTGGATAAAAGGAATGGTCTCGACCCGAAATGTCACCCATACCTTTCTGCAGATTTATACCATGCCTCAACATTGATTCCAAGCATTGCCAAAGTTTTTACTTAAACCTTTTACCATTGCCAAAGTTAAACTAACTAATCTAACTAAACCAAGTAACTAATCTGTTTACTTGGTTTATCTGTTCATCTCATTTTAAAAAGAATTCTCCACACTGCTGGCGGCACTCCTTTTTTAAAACAATGGTAAGAAACCTGAACAAAATACAAAGTGCTGGAGGAACTCAACGGGTCAGGCAGCATCTGTGGAGGGAATGGACAGGTGAAATTTGGGTTGGGATCCTTCTTCAGAATCCTGCAATGTCATCCTTTAACATCTACTAAGTGATGAGATATATCACCTACAGTATTACTAGCTCTCAATCTGACATAGGTTTTGTTCAGAACATTGCTACAAATGGCTCAGTTCTCCTTCATTAAGGAAAATAAATAAAATGGGCTTCTTTGCCCTTTTTTGTTGCCACCTGGCAATCTCTTGCTGGAAGCACAGGGGCATAGGGAGGGTCAGGTGTAAATGCAAGCCTTATTTCTTTAATATCCATCATTAAAAGTGTACTTTTCCTCCCAGGATTGGCAGTGTGTCCTGTTACTGTCTCAGAACTTTCAGTAACTAACCTATTTCCATAACAGCGGCTTTGTATTGAGTTCTGTAAGAGTGCCTCGAGTTTATACCACCACTGAGAATTTGGAAGCAAATCTGACTTGAACGGAACTTCTGGCTACACTTTGGCTGTTTATGAAAACTTTAATCAGCATTCACTGGAGTACTGGGTCCATGATGTACAATTGAAGCACTGATTTAAATTTAAAGTACCTCCATCTGACTGACCAGGACCAAGTTACATTGGAGTGGTGTCAAACACCAACTTAAATCTGATTCCTTCAAAATTCCATCAAAACTCAGTGGAATTTGACGTATACCTGGATTATCCCAGAAATGAATCCACAAGGAAGACTTCCATTTAGACAGCTCCCTTAATGATATCAGGATGTCCTAAAACACATTACAATCATACAAGGTAGACAAAAATGCTGGAGAATCTCAGCGGGGGAGGCAGCATCTATGAAGCGAAGGCAATAGTCGACGTTTCGGGTCGAGACCCTTCTTCAGACTGATGTGGGGGTGGGATGGCGGGAAGAAGAAAGGAAGAGGCGGAGACAATGGGCTGTGGGAGAGCTGGGAAGGGGAGGGGAAAGAAGGAGAAAGCAGGGACTACCTGAAATTGGAGAAGTCGTTCATACCGCTGGGGTGTAAACTACCCAAGCGAAATAAGAGGTGCTGCTCCTCCAATTTACAGTGGGCCTCTCTGGCCCCGGACAGAAAGGTCGGATTCGGAATGGGAGGGGGAGTTGAAGTGCTGAGCCACAGGGAGATCAGGTTGGTTATTGCGAACCGAGTGGAGGTGTTGGGCGAAGCGATCGCCAAGCCTACGCTTGGTCTCACCGATGTAGAGCAACTGACACCTAGAGCAGTGGATGCAATAGATGAGGTTGGAGGAGGTGCAGGTGAACCTCTGCCGCACCTGGAAAGACTGCTTGGGTCCTTAAATGGAGTCAAGGGGGAAGGTAAAGCGACAAGTGTAGCATTTCCTGCGGTTGCAAGGGAAAGTGCCAGGAGAGGGGTTGGTTTGGGTGGGAAGGGACGAATTGACCAGGGAATTACGGAGGGAGCGGTCTCTGCGGAAAGGGGAGGAGATCGGAAAAGATGTGACCAGTGGTGGGATCCCGTTGGAGGTGGCGAAAATCTCGGAAGATTATTTGTTGTATGTGATGGCTGGTAGGGTGGAAGGTGAGGACAAGGTGCAGTGTGGGATTGGTGAATTTATCCATTAAATATATATATTTTTAATGAATTAAAACTCAAATCTCAACTCTCCCTGCTATATTTTTCCCAATGTTTCTCTCTTTCTCTACTGAGGCTCATGATGCTCATTGGAATGGGGTTTCATTCATTCATGACTGGTTGTCGTTCAATCCAGTAACCAGGTGTCTGCCAATTTCTGAACATTGAGTTTAAAAGCAAACAGCCTTGCTGAGCATTTCTAGAATCATCTCTTTTTATTTCTGGACAGTGAGCATCGGTTGGTTGCACGAGAAGAGGTCATTGGAATCTTTGTTGATTTGCTGAACATTGCATAGATATCCAAAGCAGCAACTTGAGCTATTTTTTTACCCTAGAGACGTGCTTATTCTAGCCCAGCCAAGGCTGAGGTTCACATTTTAAATCTGCCTCTTGTTGGTGTTCATTAACTCACCACAGACAAGTGCACAGGACATCAGTTCAGTTCAGTTCTAGCACACTTGACCGTATCAGAGGCATAGACCATCAACTCATGCACAAGCATCTGAGCTAACACCTCAGCACAGTATTGAGGGAGTGCTGCAGTGTTACTTGTGCTGTCTTTTAATGAATGTCCAACCAAGACTATAGCTGCCCTCTCAGAGAGATATTAACGATCCCACGGTGTATTTCAAAGAAGTGAAGGAAAGCTCCTGTCAACATTTATCTGTCATTCAAAGTCACTAAGTTAGATCACTAGACACAAAAAACAAAGCGCCGGAGGAACTCAGTGGGTCGGGTAGCATCTGTGGAGGAATGGACGGTGGAGGGAATGGACACATGATGTTTTGGGTCAGGTGCTTCACACTAATGCCTGGATAGAGTAGATTTGGAGAGGATGTTTCCACTAGTGGGAGGTTCTAGGACAAGAGGCCATAGCCTGAGAATAAAAGGACGTTCCTTTAGGAAGGAGATGAGGAGGATTTTTTTAGTCAGAGGTGGTGAATGTGCGGCATCATTGGCACATAAGGTTGTGGAGGCCAAGTCAATGGATATATTTAAGACGGAGATAGAAAGATTCTTGATCAGGGTTCTATGAGGAGAAGGTGCGGGAGAATGGGGTTGAGTGGGAAAGATAGATCAGCCATGATTGAATAGCGGAGTAGACTTGATGGGCTGAATGGCCTAAATCTGCTCCTCTCACATGAACTTATGAACTTAATGGAGTAGGAAAGAAAGTTGTGGAAAAAAAGGAGGGGCTGGGGCAAAGCCTAGCAAGTGAGAGCTGGATACTAGAGAGAGTATGACTGGCAGATGGATGGAATGAGTGACAAAGGCCAGAAGTGAAAAGGAGACATAAGGAAAGAAGAGGAGGACTTAAATGTAAAATCAGTGTGTGGGGTATGGGTGAAAAGGTTCAGAGAGGAATAGAAGAGGAGGGTTTAAGTGCAATAGGGGACCCAGGGATGGAACGAGTGGACATGAGTGTGCGGAAGAGAGGAAAGGACCAGGGTAACCAGAGTAGTGGGAAATGGTGGGAGAAATGTATGTGCGAGGGCCGGTGAAGGGAAAGGGGAAGGAAATTGGAGAATTTAATGTTCACAGGTTGGGTTGTAAACTACCGACGAGGAATATGAGCTGCTGTTCTTCCAGTTTCCAGTGTAGCCTTTCTCTGGCAATGGGGTAGGCCAAGATCAGAAAGGTCGGTATGATAATGTGAAGGGGAGTTGAAAAGGTTTGCAACCGAGTGATCCAGCAGGCCTTGCTAGTTGGAGTGCAGGTGTTCAGCAAAGCGGTCGTGTAATCTACACTTCATTTCGCCAATGTAGGGGAGACCACATTGGGAGCACTAAATGCAGATGATGGGGTTCGAAGAGATGCAATCATGCAAGTGAACCTCGGTCTAATGATCAGAGGCCAAGCTTTGCCCCACCACTACCTTTATTTTTTAGCTTTCTCCCACCTCCCCAACCCCATTAATCTGACACTTTGAATATGATTCATGCAGCCCGCAATGCATGGCAACTAAAAATGTATTACAGCATCACACCGTGACTCCTCAATAATCAAGGAACTGTAAATCTAAGATTTACATAATTATACAAAGAGTGATAGAAGTTCTGCTGTGCTGCATCACAACATGGTACAGTAATGTCAAATGGAATTCAGATATGTTTCATTTAAAATGACGGCTATTCACTATTGTCTTAAGCAATGCATTTTCTGTGCATTTTCTGCAATAGTTCAAAGGTTGCTAAAGGAAATTCACAAGTGAATCAATTGCAGGTGTAAATCACAGTGACAGTGGAATGCAGTGATGCCATTCACCGATGAGTAAGAAATAAATATGATCACATTTCAAAACTCAAACAGCAGATTCAGGACTGTGGCAAATATTTCAACATTCTGCAGTCCCAACCTTGGCAGTGACCTTGTGTTACTCAATCATTTTTCATTGAATTAAACATATGTATTTAGGAACTCTCTGAACACATTCCCATTTCTTGTTTAGAGACTACTGAAAATAGTCAAGCTACAAGAACAACACAAGCTACAAAGCAAGTCTGAGGCTGGATATTCTGTGGTGAATGAGTCACTTCCTGACCCCATAAAACAATCTTAATCTCCATCACTTACGAGGCATATCACAAGTTTGATGGAATGTTTAGTGTGGCGCCGTTGAAGAATTGCACCAAAATGGACAAAATGGCTTGCTTGGTTGGCACCCACCTTCAATATGGCTCATGCTGGCTGCAGTAAGGGCCATTTAAATATGGACCACAGCAACTCATCGTTGCTTCTTCTCTAGAGTATCTCCCAAACTCTACCACCTCAAAAGAGCAAAGGACATTGTTGGGGCCACCACCATCTCTAGGTTCTCCACCAAACCATACGTTATACTGACTTGGAAATAAAACACTATTCCTTAATTGTCAGTGGGGTTCAATACACAGACCTTCTACCCAATAACATGGCCTTGCCAACAGCACCCACAATGCCAAAATTCATTTGTTAATAAACAAGCTTGTATAATGAGCAACCCTACCATTGACATGGTTTTACAGTGCCAGCTGAACATTAAACTTCCACCACTATAATCGAGAATTTTTTTGAAAAAGGAGCATTGGTAAAGTGATTTGCAGAACAGCCCAAATCTTTAAAATGTACTAGACTAAGTGGGACGTGTTGGATCCCAGTCACATGGGAGGCCTGGTCCCCCAACGCAAACCGTTTCCCCAACGCAATATTCCACCACTCACCCATAGCCCCTAACTGTGCAGGCGCGGCTCATTTCCTCTCATCACCAAGCACTCCCTCCCTATCCTCTTCATGTGTGGGAGGGAAGGAAGTGGGGTGTGTGGCGGGGGGTTGTGGGTGGGAGGGGAGGAGGGGTGTGTGTGGACGGGGAGGTGTAGGAGGGGGGAGATGGTGGTGTGGTGGGAGGGGGTGTGGCGGGGGTGTGTGTGTAGCGGAGAGGAGGTGTGTATGTGGGCAGGAGGGATGTGGGAGGGGGGAGGAGGGATGTGTGGTGGAGGGAGTTATCTGGGATGGGGTGTGTGTGGGTGGGGGGGGTGTGTGTGGGGGGTTGAGGGGGGAGGGGTTGTATGGGCGGGGGGGTTGTGAGGGCAGGGGGTTGTGGGCGGGTGGGGTGTGGGGCGGGGAGTGTGGGGGGGGGGCTATGGGGGTTGGGGTGTGGGGGGTGGTGCAGGCGGGGGGGACAAGGATGTGTGGGCGGGGGGGGAGTTGTGGGGGGAGAGGGGTGTGTGGGCGGGGGGTGGGGATGGAGGGGGGGGGAGTGAGTTTGGATAAAAGACAGGGAAGGGCCATGGGCGAGAGGGGGGTATCATGGGGGATCATGGGGGGGGGGGGGGGGGGGGGGGGGGGGGAGGAGCCAGCGAGGGGGGGACCAGTGGGACAGTGGCTGGAATTGGCGGTGCGATGGGGACGCACAGCGGGCGCTGGCCACTGGATGTTCTCCTCTGCGAGGATCAGAGTCTCCCCGTTCCGTATGGCAACATCGGTGTCATCTCCGACTCCGGGCTGGGCTGGGACTCCGACTCTGGGCTCTGGGCTGGGCAGGGTCTCTGATGCTGGGTTGACTCTCCGATGCTGGGCTTCTCGATGCTGGGCTGCTCGGGGTTGGGCTGCTGCGGGTCCTTCCGAAAATTGTGTCCAGTTGGAAAGCTCCTCCAGCCAGCCTCAGCTCCAGTAAAGACGCGATGGCGCAGGAAGGGGCGGACCATCCCGGTGAGTGACAGGGGAAGAATACGGGTGGTGCTGAACGGCAGGAGAAGAGATCGATCTGCGCACGAGTGGTTTTAAAGATTTTTTATACCTCGTTCTATTTTACAACATTCAACCGATCAGAACCAAACTTGGTGCAATCGCAGCATTGGAGAACGGCGAATGAACTGGCGAAAAATCATAGCGCTATCGTGAACTGTTTTTGCGCAAATAGGGAGACCGCACAAACTGGAAGATAACAAAATCAGAGTTTTAGTTATGTATAATAAAATAATAATAAATGAATACAAAATAATAAAATAATATAATATATAATAATAATAATATATATTTATAATTTAATATAATAAATATATAGAAGATAGATAGATAGATTTTTTATTTATGAATCAAACAATGTTTCAATATTATTTCATTAGAATTAAATGTTAAAAATTAATAATTTTACAAAGGAATGTGTTGGTTTGATTCAGAGGAAAAAGTATGCTTGAAGAAGTGTAGAAAGGATTTACATTCCTGTTGCACCTTTCGTAACCTCAGTGGATGTGGTGCATTTTGATTTACTGAATGAATTTGGCAAGTGTTTTACACAGAGTGGTGGGTGCATTTATATTGATTCAAAGTGATTACAGACACAGAGAATGGGCTCATTCTGCAGTGGCAACTTGCAGACAACGTTTGGGATTCAATGGAACAGAACCCAGTGCATATACAGAACTGGCACCTGAATAATTCCTAGCAGGCAAGAGCCAAGTAGGGTGAGAGGCTTCCAGTCTGGCTTACAGTTGAAATGCATTTTCTAATCTCAGTTTGTTCAGTCTAATGTTAATAGAATGCAAAAAAACAAAGATGCTAATGGTTTAGATGTAGCAATTATTTCTAATGTTAAAAATATTCGCAAAGAATGAGAAGTAACTGAAATCATACCACTAAAAGTTTGGTTTGATGAATTATTCCAATGCATGCTTTCTCTGAAAGTTAATTCTTCCCAAACATTCTGAAGAAGGATCCCAACCCAAAGCATTGCCTGTACATTCCCTCCTCTGAAGCTGCCTGACCAACTGTGTTTCTCCAGCACTTTGTTTTCTGCTCAAGGTTCCAACATATTGTGTCTCCATTGTAGCTAAAAAAGAAGTGTTGTTGTGATTTTGATTCTGGGTATTGCTCCCTCTATTCTAATTAAGATTTAATTGGGTACAGTCGTATTTGGTAACAAACCGTTCAGACTCAGCAGTTTGATTTTCGTAAATTCTAAAGAGAATAAGTTTGAAAGCGTATGGGAAATATATTTGAAGATATATTGTTATTCTGATCCCACAGATATATTGTTAATCCATTTAAATATCCTTTATATAGAGGAAAAATACTGAACTATGTTATAATCAGATGGCACACAGCATTTGGAAAGTAATAACTAGGCAGTAACAACAAAGATTTATGAAAGGGAAAAAATGTTTGACAAATCTAGATGTTTTTAAGTTTCTCACTGAGCCGTCACTTAAAGTGCAGGATGCATTCCTGTGAACCTGTATTCCTGAGAGTTCATGGAACTAGTGCTAGAGTGTTATACACAGAGTGGTGTATCACCAACAGTACCTTGCTGTGCCTTGCTGTGCCAGCAAGCCAGTGCTAGAAACTTGGCATGAACCGCTGCTCTCTCCATTGCTGCACACTGCATTAGTCAACCCACAGCTTGCTGTGTAGATCTTCCTGGAAGAGCAGGGCAGCTGTGGGTGAGAGGTATGATCACTCAGTGCTTGGTTTCAGGAATACACCTCGCTGACTAATTAACGATGAACTAAATGACCTCTACTTCACAGTGTTTAAGAAAGAACAGCAGATGCTGGAAAAATCAAAGATAGACAAAAATGCTGGAGAAACTCTCCTTCGCAGTAATAATCCAAGTTCTGAGAGTTATTATTATCCTATTGATTGTACTTGGAACATTGAACAGTACAGCACAGGTACTGGCCCTTCAGCCCACAATGTCTGTGCCGAACATGGTGTCAAGTTACACTAATCTCATCTGCCTGCACGTGATTCATATCCCTCCATTCCTTGCATATCCATGTGCCTATCTAAAACATCCACCACCTTCCCTGGCAGCCAGTTCGAGGCATCCACCACTCTCTGTGTTAAAACTACCCCCCATATCTCCTTTAATATTTGCCCCTCTCACCTTAAAGCTATACCCTCTAGTCGTTGATGTTTCCATCCTGGGAAAAAGGTTCTAACTGTCCTATCTATGCCTCTCATAACTTTATATGGTTTTATCAGATATTTCCACACTTCATTTCACACTTTTTATTAATGTATGATCTAAATTGGTACAAAGAAATCTATTCTGGCTCTCATGATATTCCAAGGCTAATAAACAAATATTTTGAAGTATAATATTTGTTGACATTTGAGATTCTCAGCAGCAAATCAGCACAGGGAGTAGAATATGATAGAAACTAACTCAGGGGTGGGGAAACTTTTCATGTTGGAATGCCGCATTAAGTTAGTTGTAATCTAATAAGACCGCATCCAAGAAACTTCGATTAGATATACTTCAAAATGTACATTATTTTGTAAAAATCTAACTACTATGTAAAAATGAAAAAAAAAATGGTTAATTCTAAAATTAATTAACCTTTTAATGACTTTGTTGTGACTACCTTTTGTGGGAAAGCATTTGAATATTTGGTTGCAACATGGAGGTACGCAGTTTCAGCTGATCTTCTAGATGAGTATCCATCATTTGTGACCTTAAGGGCGTCTTGATTAGGGTTAGGTAGGAGAATGTAGATTTGCAGCAATAAGTGGGTGAAAAGCAAGAAAGCATTTTTCGTGCATCTCAAAGTTAACGTACATTCTAGAGTCGCATTAGAACTAAATCATGAGCATAACAGGTGTTAAAATAGCCCTCATGACTTACTAATGTTTTAATTGTGGCCATCAGTCGGGGAGGATTATTTCATTGAATCTTCTTTTACTCTTTGGTATTTTAAATACGTTCATTTTAAGATTAAAATTAAAATAATAAAAGACGAACAAAAACATATTAATAAAAATAAAAGGATTTGTTCTACAAAATTTGGATTCATTCAAAAGGCCGCACTTAATGGCCTAGAAGGCCGCAGGTTCCCCACCCTGGACTAACTGTTCCCTTTGTGGTGTTGAATGAGTAAAGATATGAGTCTCTAGGAATAATTCTGTTTAAAATATTTTTTCTTTCAATGATTTAAATTTAATTTATAGCTGATGATTTCACCACAGCTGTTCTGTCACTAGGCAGTCTCGTGAGTCAGAGGGAAAATACTATTTGTGGGTTTTCCTAGCAACGTTCTTCTCAGAGATTGAAAGCTGTTAGCACATTGTACTCCAATGTGAGGAGCTGTAATGGTAATTTTCTGTGAATGGGATCACAGTCTGGAACTGAAAAGGGTGGTGTCTGCTTTAGAAAAATGTGTGTGTCGTTAAAAGGCTGCGTAATTTGGGTGAAACCCTATTTACAAGTTCACATTATAGGAGTAGAATTAGGCCATCTGGCCCACCGAGTCCACTCCGCCATTCTATCATGGCTGTTCTCTGCCTCCTAATCCCATTTTCCTGCCTTCTCCCCATAACCCTTGACACCCTCTCTAATCAAGGATTTGTCTATCTCTGCCTTAAAAATATCCACTGACGGCCTCCACAGGCCTCTGTGGCAATGAGTTCCACAGATTAACTACCCTCTGAGTGAAGAAGTTCCTACTCACCTCCTTTCTAAAAGAGCACCCTTTAATTCTGAGGCTATGACCTCTGGTCCGAGACTCTCCCATCAGTGGAAACATCCTTTCCACATCCACTCTATCTATGCCTTTCATTATTTTGTAAGTTTCAATGAGGTCCCCCCTCAACCTTCTAAACTCCAACAAGTAGAGACCAAGTGCTGTCAGACGCTCATCATATGCTAACCCACTCACTCCTGGATCCATTCTTGTAAACCTCCTCTGGGCCCTCTCCAGAGCGAGCACATCTTTCCTCAGATATGAGGCCCAAATCTGCTCAGAGTACTCCAAATGTGGCCAGATCAGCGCCTTAAAGGACCTCAGCATTACATTTAGTTCAGTTTAGAGATACAGCATTGAAACAAGCCATTTATCCCACCAAATCCACACTGAACATCGATCACCCATTCACACTAGCTCAATGTTATCCACTCCCTACACATTAGGGACAATTTTACAGCAGCCAATTAACCTACAAACCCACACATCTAGGGGATGTGGGAGGAAACTGGAGCATCCGGAAAAGCCTATGCAGTCAGGGAAAACGTGCAAACTCCACACAGAGAACGCCCAATGATAGGATCCAACCCGGGTCTCAGGCACTGTGAGCAGCAGCTCCACCAGCTGCGCCACTGTGCAGTCAGCATATTGAAATCTGTTGACACCCAAGCACAATGGGGAGGCTCATTCCCTTGACTTAAGTTATTTAATACATATCAAGGAGACATAAAACACAGAATGCTTCACGTGCAAAGGAGCCTGTGTTACCATGAGAACTTTGAAGGTCAGTAATCTGGTAGTTAACAAGTTGTTTGTCTCTCACTTAACTCCAAATATGTTTTGTTTTTAATGTTCTACTTTACTGCCATTAGATTTTTATAACTGTAGTAGAAAACTGAGACAAGTTATCTGCCATCATCTTTTAACCAGAGACTTAACACCAACCATCTTCAGCTACTTCATCAATGGCCTTCCTTCAATCGGAAATAGATTATCCGCTGATGATTGCACCATGTTCAATTGCATTTGCAACTCCTCAGCAATTGAACCAGTCCATACATGCACGTGGGTAGACCTAAAAAACATCCAACTGAAGTGGCAAGTAAAATTCATACTGCAGAAATGGCATGCATTAAATATCTCCAATAAGAGAGAGCCCAATCATTTATCCTTAACATTCTGCAGCATCAACAAGTCCCCCCACAGTCAAAGTCCTGTGAGGACTTGGAATGCTGTAAGAGTTGCCAAATCGAGTAACTGCAGCCCTTCTTGTAGATGATCAGAAACTCGAGTGAACCATTGACATATATATCAACACTACAAGATATGGTCAGATGCTTGGTGTTCTGACTCACCTCCTGACACCACTCAGCCTTTCCACCATCAGGAATGCAACAGAATTCTCTCCACTTGCTGCATAAATGGACCTCCAACTCTCAAGTAGCTCAATACCATCCAATCTTGATTGATACAACTCCAATCGCCTTAAATAATAATTCCCTTGACTACTGCATACAGTGACTACAGTGTGGACCATCATGAAGAAACAACTCCAACAGGATTCCCAAACATTTGACATATTGACCAGGTGCAGGTTCCCCTTAAAAATCACACAGAGTCCAATCTTGGAAAGGTGTCACAATTCCTTCATTGTCACTGGATCTAAATACCAGAAATCCCCCTCCACCCTCCCCTCTGCAGTCGTGTGGGAACCTTTTAACAAAAGGTCTGCAGTGTTTCAAGAAGACAGCTTGCTACCTACCACCTTCTAAAAGGTAACTAGGGATAGGCAATGCATGTTACTTTTGCCAACGATGCCCAAAGAAAAACGTAGTTGTAGATTTTGAGTAACAAAAATCAAATCTAACATAAATGTCCCATGTATTCGGTTTGGGGAAAACCCTTGGCTTCCATCAGCACAAAGCAAATCTGACAATTTCAACAGCAATAGTGGAAAAGCGCAGGGTTATTCAATCGAGAATTTGTTCTTCATTTCAATTAATTCCGATACTTTGATCCAAAGGATGTCTGGAGACAGATCCCATCAGGTGGGCTGCCCACAGTGGGAGCTGGTTTGAACAGGTCATCACATATTAGTGGTCAAGTGCACCATGCATGTTTTTGAATCACTGTCAGGTCACTAACTGATAACTAATGCTATTGGTGAAGTGGACCTGTGTCATGAGCAGTTCTTCCAATGCTGAGTGCCTATCATTAATGTCTTTGTAAAATAAATAATAGCCACTCACATTAAATAAAGGTGTTGTGGCCAACAATGGATTCAAAGAAAAATCAGGGGAAATATCTTTATCTGCTAAGTAGTAAAAATGCAAACGTCTGTGGTTGAGTTGAATATCATGGTGACAGTTCAGGGAATGAATCGGAGGAGATTCTGACAATATTGTTTAAGTTCAGGAGGAAGCTTCAATGTTACTATAGGAACAGATGGGTTGAAGTTACTACTGTGCTGCAATTACAATTGTGTTTAGTTTGTATAATCAACACATATCTCTGATACTTGATAGAATATAGATGAATCTTTCATCCTTATGCTGCTCGACCTTTCTGAATGTGGTTTTGTTTCACCTGAAGAATATCATTGTCAATCTCAGAGGCAGGAGATGTTTAACATAAGCACATTCTGAAAGAATTTGAAGTGAGTTTCATAAATATAATTAGGAAAAACTTAACATGGTTCTGAAATTGGCTAAGTTGTTAGATTCTAAACCTAAATTTTTGGATTATACCCTTTTGCCTTTTTTCAAAGTAGATTCACTGTTTTGTATCTGGATCTGTTTCTGTAGCCTGTAATACTATAAGTAACTAGTTGCTGGGGTGCTGACATTAAAAAACATTTACGTGATGGAAGGCAAACTTGGACATAACATCTCTCATGAAGATATGACTTTAAAAGCAATACTTCATCTGGTTTGCAAGCTACCTCAACATACCTCTCTACTCACATGAAATAGAACATGGAATCACATGAACAGGCCCTTTGGCCCATAATGTCTGTGAAGAACGTGTTGCTAAGACAAAGTAATCTCATCAACCTATACATAATTTGTATATCTTCCATTCCCTGCATATCCATGTGCCCCTCTAAAAGGCTCTTAAAAACCACTATTATATCTGCCTCCACCAGCATCCCAGGCAAATTCCAAGGACCCACTTCTCTTTGTGTAAAAAAAACTTGCCCCTCTCATCTCCTTTAAACATTAGCCCTCTCACCTTAAAGCTATGCCCTCTAGTATTTGACATTTCCATTCAAGGCCTAGGTCATTGCTTTAATCTGATTTATAAATCAAATGTTCTTTTAATTTCACAGCATTCCCTAACTTTTAACAATAATTTGCAATTTGCTTTACATAATTCAATATATTTTTCCATGACAACTAAAAATGAATGCCCTTGTCTGTAATATACGATGGCTCCGCTATTCCCTATAATCAGATACACTGGTGTATGGTGAGTGACTGAGTGAAATTCCATTTTTATTACATGGTATGCCTGTTATTTACCAGTGATTTGGGATTACTTTCTGGAGTTCTCTCTTCTTTTTTTTATCCAAAACCCTCAAACTTTGACTCATGTAATATCAATGCTATTTTTTAATTCCGTTTCTAAAAATGGGGAATTGATAAATTGCAGAAGGGTGCTAATGAGCTCTGTCTCTGTTACTACTAGTGTTTAGAGTAGGATCCAAAGATTTAAGATAAGCCATTTCCAGCCATTTTCAAATTTCACGGGCCAATGCATCGCTTTCTAACAAAATCTCTGGTTTCTTTGATTTTTTTACATCAAAGAAATGTTCAAATTGCTCAAATATTCAGAGCAATATCCAAACCCACATCCCAGGATAATGGGCCTGTTGGCACTCACACACCCTGCAGCTGCACTGGAACCAAAGTACAAACAAATCTCATGCAGCAGTCCACCCTTCTTTATTAACAAGGCCCAATATATTCTGCTCAAGTAATGAAAATTGATACCACGTCAAATGGTGACTTTTAAGGATGCACAATGATTTTCAAGTTGCTCTTGGGCTGCCTTGATCATCAGTCTAGAATGCAAAGTCTGGACTTACATTAGATTCCCTTATGAGCAGAGTTCCATGCTGGTTAAGAACGAAGCTGTGCAGTAAAGTAGTTGCAGCTCTGGTTGGATCATATTCTGTAGTGTGCCCGGCGTGTGCGATTCCCCAACCAAAATTAGACAGGTAATCGGATGTCCTTTTTAAGAAACCCCAAGAAACTGCAACTGCTGGAATCCTGAACAAAACACAAACCGCTGGCTGGATGAACTCAGCAGGCGATGATTGATCTGCGGTACAATTGAAAGCTTTGCAAATTAAAACAAAGTTAAGTGCAGAAGCCTGAAGCCCCACACCACACGGTTCACGAAAAGCCGCTCTACTGCAACCATCAGTTCCTGAACCGATCCACACAACCCTAATTCTACCTCGGCAATTGAACCACCATTCTGTGATAAAACTTATTGTGCGTGGAAATTCTAAAGCTCCACCTTTTTCTAATTATGTTTTGCACTAATGGTTTGATTTTGCGGTATTTTTCTTTACCCCAATGAAGATGACTCCAATTAAGTCTTTACCCCTACCCCCACTCAAGATGTTAAGAAGGTGCCAATTATAGTAGGGGTTGTAATATCACGTCCGAAAAGCTCAACTTTTCACTGTCTTGTGAGATGTATGCATAATTCTGTATGATGTATGAGCCAAAATGCGAATATGTTCAATAACACAATGATTGTAGAGAAGTAGCTGCTGCTAGCAAGATTTCCAATGTACCTGAACCTCGTCGTCACAATCAACTCGACTTGACTTGACTTTTGGATTGTATCTCTCCTGAGCTCTTGGGTCTTCTAAACTTGCCATGTGAACAATGTGGTGTGCTGGACTCGCAAGAGTTCTCTTTGTTCACGTTAGTGAATGGCCGAACTTCTAAATCGTTTTTCCGTAATGTTCAATAGCAGATTGAATAGAATCTTTCAGATTCAGATTCAACTTTAATTGTCATTGTCAGTGTACAGTGTTTCAAACGGGTATTAGATGGTTAGATGGTTTCAAAAGTCTTGTCGGGAATGTGGGGCGAAGCCACTGGATTGGAACGAATTGGCGAACTCTTTCAACGAGTTGACACCTACACAATGGGCTGAGACCATTCTTTAAACGTGCATTCATCTTTCTATTTTATTTAAGAATTTTGTTGTAAGCTCATTCTTCTGAACATGGAACTCAGATATGTTGCTGCGTGTCGCCTTAAATAGGGCAATCGTTTAGTATAACAAAGCTGCAAATCTGTCTTTTTATTTTGTTTCTAATCATTTCATAATGATATAGGTATATAAGCAGGTAGAGAGCACGATATTTTATTATTTAAAAAAAAAATAAGGAGCATTACATACAGATTAGAACACCCCCATACGATGAGGGGGAAATCTTAATAATATATTCATTTGATAAACTTTCAAATTATTATGTTTTGAAATATTTACGTGAAGGCATTAGAGACTTTAACTTCAAGATTTCTGTGATAAAACTTATTGTGCGTGGAATTTCTAGAGATGCTGCCTTACAGCGCCAGAGACCCGGGTTCAATCCTGACTGCTGGTGTTTGTCTGTGCGGGTGTTTGGACGTTCTCCCCGTGACCTGTGTGGATTTTCCACGGAGGCTCCGGTTTTCTCCGACACTCGCACACGTTTTGCAGGTTTGTAGGTTAATTGGCTCGCTATAATTGTAAATTGTCCCGAGTGTGTGTAGGATAGTGTTAGTGCGCGGGGGTCGCAGGTCGGTGCGTACGCTGTATTTCTAAACTAAACTAAATTCCGAGCAACTGTGTCAAGCAACCTCAATACACGCAGATAATCCCATCATTGCCACTGAATGACTAAATCCTTCACCAGTGGTGACAATGCCCTCATAATTGTGAAGTGATGTATAGATTGGATTTATATATATAGAAATGTATGGAAGTGATGTATAGATAGCGTCATACAGCACAGAAACAGGCCGTTCGGCCCAATTTACCCATGCTGACCAAGCTGCCCCATCTACGCTCGTTTCACCTGTCCTTGTTTGGCCCATCTCCCTCGAAGCATTTCCTGTCCATGTACCTGTCCATGTAATATCTGTTAAATATTGTTATAGTTATCTGCTTCAATTTCCTCCTAGGCAACTCATTCTATATATCCATCACCCTCTGTGTTAAAAATAATTACAGAAAAAGCAAAGTTCTGCAAATCTGCACATTTGGAACAAAATCAGAAAGTGTGGGCATGGCGGCGTAGGAACTGGCCCTTCCGAACAAAATGCTTGTGCGGGGTAAGATATCAAGTTAAAATTAATCTCTTCTGCCCTCACGTGATCCATATCCATCCATTCCCTGCATATCCATGTGCCTATGTAGAAGCCTCTTTAAACGCCACTATCCTACCTGCCTCCACCACAACCCCTGGCAGCGAGCTTCCCGGCAACCACTGATCTTTATATATATATATATATATATCGGAGAGCTCCTGGCTTTAACTTTGTGAAACGTTAGAGCTAACTTGCCCCAAAACACATAGACGGAGGAAAGAAAGTTGCTGCGAATTTGGCCAGTGTGTGTTCCCAGTTGTTTCTCTCTATTGCTCCGGGTTCCTTGCACTTGCTTGTTTAGTTGTGATTAAGACGTAATTTTTAGTTGTGATTAAGACCCGATATGCTCATCGTATCATCGTTTTTATTTTTTGACACAACCTCTCTAAGTGATGTTTGTTTTGCGTCTGTATCGCAAGTTCAGCTCTTTTGTTTTTCCAGTTGGTTTTGCACTTGGCAGTGATGCCCAGTTGTTGGTTTAAATCACCCTCATTCGGGACGAAGGAGAAAACGGTTGCTCTGGGAGGCACCGACCCTTGGTGTGGTGCAAAGTGTAACTGCCCGTTTAGGACCATGCTAACCGCCCCCACCCTTCACCCGCCCCACCCCCCACCCTAAACCCCAACAACCTTCCTTCGGACCTCCCGGCAATTTTAATACTTACAGTTCACTGAAATGTTTGGACAGAACTGCCTGCCCACTCTAAACATTTGGAGGATTTTATTACTATGAAAAACTCCTCTGATGTGTGCCTGTGGCAGAACTGTGTCTCAGACGGGGCGTGGAAGGGTCTGCCTGGTTGGAAAACCCCAATAACGAGCCGAGATAGTAAAGGAGGTATAAACTGATCTGGCAGTGGATAATAAATGGGTGGTCTTTGAAAGCCAGTTGGGAAAATACTGGAGACAATCTAAGAACTCGTCGCAAAAAAATCTGAAGAAGGCAAGTCTTTTCAGGAATTACTGGATGTACTTATAAAAATAATACAGATAATGCCATCGCACAATCAACTGTCCGCCCGTTGTTAGATAGGGGAGATCGCATTACCATTGTAAACGTTAACATGATGCGATCTGCATGTTAAACTATCGTGGTGTTGACTTTAAAATAACCATCTCCTCCTCCCCGGTTATACGTTCAAACTATGTAAAACGCTGACTCTGAATAGTGGCGACAATAGAAGGAGATCGGCACATAAGGAACAGCAGACGCTGGAATCCTGAGCAAAACACAAAGTTCTAGAGCGAATGGAAATAGATAATTATAATAAACTATATTATATTAAATCGTTTGCTCTTATTTCGCTCAGGCTTTCTGAAGGAAAGGCGAGTGAGAAACACAGTTTGTAAGGTCCCTTTACCCGTAAAGAACTGGCTCAAGAAGATTACCAGCCATGGCCGCTCAAACTGAAGAAGCAGCGTTCAGGCCAGTGTGTAGAATCTTGAATCGTGCATCAGGAGCACTCAGAAGCCCTGTGGAAGCGAAACAGAGCAGAACCTTACAGTCTACCATGTCTGGGAACAGTCTATGTTCTCCACATTAGCCTCGGATTCCCCACCAAACAAGAGTGATTCTCAGCCAGAAAAAAAATGTTCTAAATTGTAGAAACAAAGAACTGCAGATGCTCATTTATACCAAATATAGATACAAAGTACTGGAGTAATCCCAGCACTTCGTGTCTATATTTGGTCCGGCTAGTTTGAAGATCAGATCGAAGGCCACAAATTAATATCAGACACGTTTGGAGCCCATATATTCTCATTAAAAGTAACTGCGTTGGTTAAAATTATCCTATGCTGGAAATATGTTCCCGAAAATATATGTACATTTTAAATGTGTAAAATGGATCCTTAGAAATATCTGATAAGGATTAATATAAAAATAAGCGAGACTGTTCGGCATATGATAGACGACCCGAATGGTTCGCACCGCGTAGTTTCCAGAAGTTCTCAAAGTTTTCCAGCACTGTTTCAAAAAGCGCTGGCCCAATAAATGTAGAGGTACTCCATCAATTGTTCCAAATCTAACTTGGCCGGGTAACTTGGTGTGGAACAGAACTCGCTGATGGGATCGAAGGGAGCGAGTAGCGACATCGATTAGTTAACATAGAGTGGGAATTAATTAGTCATGCCGATATGCCAAGGTGTACGAAATGGCGAGTTGCAATGATGGGTTCAAGTTATTTAACTTCATATCAACTGCAAAAGAGCAACGCAAACGGATTATATCAGCGACGGCACAATGCCAAGCGGGAGAGCGGGTGTTGAGGAGGATGAAAATATGACATAAATTGATAAGCGATCGTGTGTACAAATGCTACATCGCGGGAATATGCTGAATTCGCCAATTTGGTATAAAGAAGAGAAAATTAGAATAGTTAAAAATAGTTAGTGTAGCCTTCAGTGGCATTTGTCTGCCCTTGTGCACAAATTATATGAGGTTAAGGCGCAGGTAAAGGCGACAGGTAACTGGATCGCTAATCATCAATGTGTCAGACCTGCTGCAATTGGACATATTTTGGTTTAGCCGGACATGGTCTGAAGCATTGCTTGGCCCTCTTCGCTGATGAAGTCCCCCAAATATGTTCACTAAACTATTGCCTCCAAGGAAAGGACTGCCCTGTGATGATGATACTCGTTTGAGTTTTGAAGAATAGATGATCTAATTGAAATGTATAACTTTCAGAGAGCGTTACTTGGTGGGCGACTAGGGTCTCTGGGTGGAGATTGAAGAAACTGGCCCATACGCCGCCGGAGAGGTAGGGGACGCAAAGAGATTCCATCACTTAAAGTGTTGCGAATCTTTGAGAATTGCCTACGACTCAGATGCTCAGCTGTTCAGCACAGTCGGGAATGAGGTCGTGTATACTCAAGACTGGGATAGATGGATTCGGGTTCCGGACCGGAATGCTGAGATTGGCAACGGGGATGACAAAGTGGCGTTGACGTGAAGATTCAACTAACAACATAATGGTTGCGGGAATGTGGGAACTAAATTGGTCTGATACAGTTTCCTAAATAGGGATTGTTCACTTCCTTGAGCAAGCTCGGCCATTTAATGAGTTCGTAGCTGATTTCATGTCAGTATTTTGGTTGCACGTCCTTTACTATTTATGCCGAACGAAAACTATCAACATTACAATTGAACGTTGATACACAATAAACTCACTGAACAGGATGTCCCAGACACCTGAAATATTATCTGCCATGAACTTCTTGTGGCTGTAACTCCACGCGTTCATGTTTCAATTAAGCGAGAAATAGTTTCTGATGTATGATGTGCAATCTCACAACTATGAAAATAAAACACCCTGTAACATATATTTTGAGAAGTCGTTTCGAAGACTTATTTTGACACAGAACGTCCTCCAATGTCAAGGCCGTACGCAACGCAAATCCTCCCATGAAATCAGCCGCCGGTTTACCAAACAATCGGGTCAGCAGCCTAATTTCAACTTCCTTCGTGAAATCCAACCATACTCGGGCCAGAGTAAACTCCGACAATTAGGTATCCGTGGGGAACTAATATACAGCATTAAAGATAGACACAAAATGCTGGAGTGACTCAGCGAGACAGGCAGCATCTCTGGATAGAAGATCCTGCCTGTCCCGCTGAGCTACTCCAGCATTTTTTGTCTATCTTCGGTGTAAACCAGCATCTGCAGTTCCTTCCTATACAGAAAAAAACATTAGTCCCCATAAGATGGAACTGTCCTATTATGCACATAATTGAAAATTTGTTTGCAACTTGCAGGAGTTTGCAGTCTCGATACTGGCTGGTTCTGTTCACGATATTTAGCTTATAAATCAATCAATAATCGTTTATAAATGACCTTGAATTAAGTATATTTCTGGCACTGTTACGTCACGCAAAGGCCTCCTTGTTCATTTCTCATCTCCCTGCTCCCTCACTTGATCAGCTTGTCAGTTTCAGCTTCTGTATAATGTGACCTATTTGTACCTGGATTCTATCATCGGAATGTAATATGACCATTTGCTGCAAAACATTGCCATCACCTTTTCTGTCGCGTGTTTCTTTCCTCCTCTGCACCGATTATCGCCTTTTATTTCGCCTTAATACTGCCCACGTGTTCAAGCCGAGACACTTAAGGGGCACAAAACCCGTGCCCAGTGTTTTCAGCAACCAGCACGTTGAGTGAAGCTCAACACCATTAGATATTTCGCGAGAGTGGGAGACGAAAGAGCTCCACGCAATTTGTGCGAGGCGCTGCAATAATTCACAAGAGAGAATTCAATGGGAAGAAGTTGCTAACTTCAAGAATAAACCGGGAATTGATAGAGACAACCCAAACCACCAGGTACCCATACACACAAAACATAAGAGTCTGATGTATAGATATGTGGGTAAGCCGGAAAGAAACTTGAATCGAAAATCTCACGACCCTCTAGATTCGGTTAGGTCATTTTTTGTTGTTGTCAAAACTCTCTGATTTTATACTCAACTTTTCATTAAAATACTTTGACCTTGTTATCACTGACAAGTGGCACAACCATTTACAGACAGGGACCTCGCTCCCACTTATCGCTGAGTAGATGGTTTTGGTTCTAAGACCCTCGTAAGCGAAAAAACATTTCTAACAGAAAAATACAAGTGTAAATTAGAAGAAGGCTTAAATTAAGTTAAAATTATCAGAGGTAAATCTAATTGTATGTTGGGTTGACTTTGGAGCTTCAATACACAGGAAAACACATTTGACAGAATCGCAACAAAACAAGTAACGCGCGCATTCTCTCTCTCTCTCCTTCTCTCTTCTCTCCCTCTCTCTCGCTCTCTTTCACACCCTGATCTTCAGAGCGAATTGTATTTTCTGCTTGTTTTGAAAGAGAAAGATGAATTAAAAGTGTGTTATATTTTTTGTGTTTAATTTAGGTGTATGCATTAGGCCCGTTACCTGCAGTTGTAGCGGCTTCTCCTCACATCCCGCCCTCTCCATTCAATATTTCATTAATGGCAACAACAAAAAATGTTCCTTGTGCTATATTTTCGCACATCACATTATCCACGCGCCACATTAGATGCTTTTATGTTGGGTGCATTGACCAATTTGCCAATCGAATAGGGAGCGATGGAACTGGACATATCTCCACTTCTAAAAAAAATTCATTTCACTTAGTTTTTGTCTGTTCCTCTTTGAGTGGCTCTATAATTATAATGTTCCCCAAAAATATCGGTCTCGTTAAACTCTTAATGGCAATGATCTGTCTCCGATTGTTTGTTGTAATCCTGTTTTCAACAATGGAATATGGTTAGAAAAATAATGGAGTTACAAGAAGTTACTATCGTCCGGAACATCCACGGTTATTCTCCTTTATAGTTGGCGGTGAGGGTAGGAGGGGATTGTTGATATGTTGTTCGGGGAGAAATCTCGACAACAGCGTTGATGTAATTACTCAGCACAGCTAAATATTCTGCTTTATTATCAACATTTTGTTGAATACCCCAATTTAACGATATCACTATGGGTCTATCTTACCCACGTATCTAAACGTTGAGGATCTATTCCTCGACGGGATCCCAGAGTAAGGATTTGCAACTCCCTTATATGCTAGCCCTGGATTCTCGCTCTGTCTGGGTTGCACATTGCTTTGGTAAGGTACCAATATACACAACTCAATGTGTCAAATATATAGGGCGAGGAGTCAGCAATAATTTAAACTCGCAACCTTCAAATAACAACTTGGAATGTGCCTGATGGCGCGGGACAGTGATTTATATCTCAAAGAATAAATGTCCAGACTAAAGTGACGAGATGTCGATCTCTTAGATTCGCTGTCGAGCACTTGCTGTTTTAGAACAACAGGCATTAAATAGAAGAAAAACACCTTTATTTTTGTTCTCTGCAGCCACTCCGCGTTGCTTCTGCACACTCAGATAGACATTTACAAAATGTTTCGCAATAATTAAGTTTACTACTGGTCGGCAGGATATCGTATACATTTCCAGACGCAGTCACAGATTCAAAACCTTCAAATCCTGCTGTATCTACCTTGACACATGGCGTGCATGCAGGAAGTCTTCTCGGAGCATGTTAGACTGAAACACCCCAACAACATTAAGCAAGTACGTAAACAATGCATTTTAAAATATACTATTAAAATAAAACATTCAAACACTCTTGCGCCGAGTTAAATAGATTCCTTGCATAAACGTCCGGTGCCAGTTTTGGCGAATGCGGCTCAGCATTTTCTCTTAGGGTTTGCCCAATTATTAAGTTGTCTTTATTGAACTCGCCGTTGCATTCATATCTCACATTTCTGCCTCTGTGCGATTGTGCGCGCACAATCTACAATAGAGTGTATCAGACGCCAAACAATTTATATCCATTACCATATGTGGATTCAAAGCTATCGAAGGTTTTAACTGTAACATCACGGTTCTTAACAACGTTAGGTAATGGTTAATGGCAGAGAGAATTCAGATTAATATTTGAGACCAATGAAATGGGATGGAACTATTGTTCCGTGGTTTGCCAAAATATGTAATGAAGATATTCTTGGTTTTCGACAATTAGCATTCACAAAGCGGGAAGTAACATACCCTGAACAAATTAAATCAGGAAATCAGGAGGTGAGTATTGATACAATAATTGCCATTTGCCAATTTAATGTAGATTAATAAACATGTATCGAACCATCAATGTGGGTTATCCATACACTCGGATATAATGAACAGAAGTCCGAATTATTTGATTAGATGTAGGTAAAATCTGACTGAGATTTTCTGTAATCTGTCAAAATCATTTTATTCACTGGTTAGCGAAAATAAACATTGCTGGAAAACGTACAAATCCAACGTTCAATTTGGAACTTCGACGTTTTGGTTTAAATGGGAAAGTTGAACCAAAGGTTGAAAGGCAGACAAAAGGAGACAAGTTTTCTTGTAAAATACTTCCACTCCTAGGCCGATGTGACCAGACAAGCAAGAGTGAGATAAAAAATAAAATATACAGAAAGGTCCACAGTAGGGTCACGCAGTGGCGGAGAGACAGATAATATTCTGGTCCGCCAGGTCTAGCAAAAACTGTCTCCTCTAAGGTGTTGTACAATTAGGAATTAAACTGCAAAACTTCAAACTCAAGGGCCTCCTCCTTTGGACAGAAGCGTTTCAATGCGAAAACTCATTTCCCTTTCTGCAATCAACATCTGACGGAACGAGGGAGAGGCGAGCGAGAGAGAGAGAGCGAGAGAGAGAGAGAATGGGCCTTTTCAATTACGATGCAACAGTCCGGTTATAGATTCTAACGGATCAGTATTTTAATTTCATCATACTCCCTTTGCATTGCATTTCGAGTAAACAACCGTCACGGATGATCACTTACAACAAACTGAACCTCGACTTCTATCCGAATCGATCAGCGGTTCGCCATTCGAAGTTTTTCAATATGCAGCAAATCCAGATTATTTTATAAGGGCCCCCAGTAGTTCCACTGGTGAAAGTACGACCCTGGACCAAAGTCTCGGAATGTACGGCCTCGGGCGAGCCCAGTTAAAGATATCCCAGGTCTTGCAACCAAGTTGATTTCTGCAGAAATCCCCACGATTCAGAGCGTTTCACTCCCCAACTGCTCCAGGAATAATTGGGGGAGGGGGGATGTCTGATGTATATCGTTATATTATCAATGCAGATAAAGCGAAGTTGAAGGTTATCGGATGATTCTCACGGTGAACCTGCTGGATGCTGCAGAATCTCTCCGTTGCTCTGGTGCTCGTTAATGTTCTGAGTACAGGGCCTACTTGCCTCAGCGCTGACGTCGATCTGTCAATCAGAACCCGCCTCCCTGCACACATACAGTCGACTCCAGCACTCTTTTGCATTCAAGTCTCATTGTAACAGACTACGTTAAAAAAAAAATCTTTCAGCGACGTTCAACAATAATAAACGGCCCCAGACATCGATCATCGTCAGCTCCTTAACCCACAAGCTCCTACAAGAGGACCAAATAGCATTCTGAGCAGCCGACCCGACCCGTCCCTTTTCACTTCAAAGCAAACCACTCTCCAAAAAAAAAATCACCATGTGTCCATCTACCTCATTGCAGAGAATATTCTGAAGCCCGTCCATAACTTTCTAAGAGTGCCAGTTCCACATACTGCATCGTGAATACTGGATCTAATAACTCTTTCTTGCAGAAGTCCCAAATAAAATAAAACCCAGCGAGTTAACTGAAGAACAGTCTGCATTGTATATTCATTCATATTTGAAGAATCGCAGACTTTTCAAATAAACTTTAAACAAATTTTACTCCATGTGTATAAATTCCACAAAATGATTGTTTCATTTTTGACTTCTCACCAACGTCTAACATTCGCCAATCTCGGGAAATGACTGGTTTTCCCAGTGCACTTGCGCCCAGACTTAATAGATAACCCAGTACACATTCAATAAACGGTGTTTTGTGCTAACTCCCTTCCCCGATGTCAACTCCTCTCTGCTACCAGATTAAGGGTCCTGACCAGAAACGTTGCCTGCCCGACGCCCTCCACAGATGCTGCCTGACCCGCTGAGTTCCTCCGGCACTTTGTGTTTTGGTCAAGATTCCAACATCTGCAGACTCTTGAGTTCCCACATCTGCCCATCGTCACCCCACAAACCGCGCGCAACACATAATGCAGCACTCCAAACGCAATTGTCCCAGGAGCTTGCTGTCAGCCCCTGTATAAATCAACACTCACTTTCAGTGCAAATCTACAGCCTGAAGTAGCCTATTTATATAAAATCAGCAGCAATCTCCGACCACGATCACGTTGGCCAACACAATCTCGTAGATGTAAATGTACAAAACAAACACAACATTGGAGTTATCTCGCTCTTACAAGTCACCCCAACAATGGACACTCGTGTATATTCATGCTGCTATACGCCGAAATAAATAACATTACAACAGGTAATTGGGGTTATCTCCCTCTTCGACTAAACCCACTTCGTGCTCGGACATCACTCGTGCATAGAAGTCCTAGTCAAGCAACAATTAATATCGATCATTTGCGTCAGCACATTGCCACTTTGTGAAGCAGGCCTTAGATTAAACCTCCTTGCGAGATGCAAGGATTTCCAGTGACTTTCAGCGTTGAAGTGTGATAAACAGCATATAACAATTATGCATAATTATGTCGGAGGTTATAATTGCTGTTCTAAACAATCCAGTGTTGCAATTAAACTATTTCTGGGTTCTGGAAATTCGGGAGACATGCAATGCCCATGAAAACTGTTCACTTTAATTGTTGTTGCAATATAATAAAGGGTTCATTTTAGAATAGTCAAGAAAAAGAAAACACGTACATTCTTGTCAAAGATTGAACGAAATGCATCGGAGTTGCTTTCCTAATACCTCGCCGTGTTTTGTAAGTTAGCCATCCAAAATGGAAACGTATTTCTGTTTTATTGGTCCTTTCCTTTCCTGTACCAATCTAGGGTCTGGTCTGGCTAGTTTGAATCTGACTTTTCCATGTGCTTTCAGTAACCACGATAATGAGAAAGGCGGAAATCGTTTACCTGGGGAATCATGATGAGGAAATTAGAGCATTGCGGATTATTTGAGATGGTCGTAAAACGGCGGGACAAAGAACCAACAAGGAGCCACTGTCTGGGACCCATTAGGGTGTTTCAACGGGTTCCCCGGCGCACATTAGGCTGCCAACTGGACCCTACAGTACAGACAATCACCACCGACCAACCACCCCACCCCCATCCGCCCCAAAAAAGTTGCGCGATTTTACCAGGATCTGCGTTTAGCCCCTGTCTATCCTGGCCCAACCTCGCTGCTAAACTGCAGGGAGCATTCAGAGGAACAACGGAAAATTCCAGGGTGCCTCCGAAAGAGAAACATTGAAATGTACCGAAGGGGTTGGAGAACTGGAAAATTCGTCACCGCTGAACTCACTCCAGGCGGTTTTAAAGTTTATTCCAGTGAGTTTTTTTTTTCTATTGTTATTTTCCCATGGAAGTCGTGTGTTGCTCCTGATAAAAAATTTAAAATATTTTTTTTTACTGATAGCGGGCATCCACAAATATGCGTTTTTCCAATACTAACAGCTGCATTTAGTGTCATCAGATAAAAGCAACATTTCCCAGTTTATATGGGAAGGGAGGAAAGTGATGAACTCTCAATAATGAGAGACTGTATACAAATAGTCAAGTTTATAACCTCATCTCTCGCCATCATTCAGATGTCGGTCTAAGAAATGTAGTGGCTGCTTCATGAGTTGTGGGTGAAGACGGAGAGCTAATCTGATTTAGAATGGAACTGTGGATAGACAAGGTTAAATTCTCATTCCAGACACCGTCTTAATCCACCATGCCCAATATCCTGCTCAGCGGTTTAACATGAGCAATGCATAAACTGTGGGCGCGGAGTTAATACTCTACCCCGCGATTCTATAAATTTAAAGGCAGACAAGTTGGCGATTATTCTCAAGTAACTGTTCTCTACACCTCTACAATTGATACTCTGTTCATTCTGTATTGGGCCCTGGCTGCCTTTGTGGGATTGGACCGTTATTCAGGTTACATTTTTTTTCTCTTTCCCAAACCAATTGAACTAATGGCCTCAAAGTGTTTTCACTTTATCCAAATGTATATCTCTCCAAGCGTCCTCCCTGCCCACCCTCTGGTGAAGAGGAGTAAATATTGAATATGAAACAGCTTAACCATAAATGTGAAATATTTTTAAAGCCAAGTTATCAGCCGGCGTAATATGAAAACAGTAAGCCCAGTACCAATTGCCAATGGAGTTAACGTTTCCAACAAACGTTTAAACCAGTCATATCTAAGGCTGGGCGGTTTGTATGAATTGCTTTAGTTTTCAATACAAGGGCGATTTGAAATGATTTTTGCCTTGATTATTAACAATGACATTTTAAGGTTTATTCTTATGAATCAAGATTCAGAGCTAAATATTCCCTATTCACCGACCACCTCAAAGATCCAAAGACAAGAGTAGGTGGTTTACATCTAGTCCAAAACTATGTTGCTAAAATATTATAGGTTTGAGAATTATTCAGTTCTGACCATTGTCGTACAGAGAAAACGTGCTGATGAGCTTGCGTTTCCCACTCGGATATTAATGTTGCCACAGGAAAGGAGTGTACATTGATATAATAACTGCAAAATATGTAGTCACAGCTTGTCCATCCTTTGCCGTGTGAACATTCAAAGGATAAAAAAAAAGAATTAAAGGCATCAATTAATCTACAATTAACGAATAAAATATGCCCCGAAATATCTCCTTCACTTCATTCACTCGCTTCCATGAATTAGAAACATCATTCTTGATGATATGACAGATTGTTAATGACGTTGAATTAGAATTAGAGACATAATAACGGGGCGGGGAAAATAATGCAAGCGTTATGACATTTTTACTAAGTTTCCTTGAAACATCACGACGGCAACGGAAGAAAGTAACGTTAATTCCTAGGCCGACAATGTGTGCTTTTGGTGCCTAATTAAATGCCAGATAAAGACAACGGAGTTTTACCTTAGAGAGTTCAACCTACTCGTGATGCATCTTAGCAAATATCTGGAGTCAACTCCAGTCGACTTGACAATATTCCCACTTTTCGATCATTGCCTTTGTAACGTAGACTATTATCGTTCTAAATGAGCCTTCTGATATTGGCCACCAACTTAATTCATAATTAGAAATAGGGGAACGAAGGATTAACCGAGAATGGACGGATTAGCCCGGAATACAATTCCGCTCACGGGCATTAGAGGTTTGTTGCCCTGTTTCTTAAGGGTCTGTTAACCTTCGGGTCCATTCTGGAGATACAGCTCCTTGTTCACACCGACCGATACTGATATTTATCCAGGCCACAATACACAGCTTTCACGTGTATATAAATTGTGATTGTGAAGTTACACTAGTTAATCTTCAACCCCTGAATTGTTATTAAGGCATTCAGTACAGCGGATGTTAACTTTTAGAATGGTTAAATATCACTATAATAGCCGTCGTATTTCTCTGATTTCGATGAATGTATAAGAGCAGAGTTTAGCTTGTTAGATCCCTTAATTCGTGAATTTTGGGGGGAAATGAATTGTAGGACACAGAGTAGCTGTGCCGTTGTCCTCGGTTAAAGAACTACGTTTGAGATACAGGCGGCTGTAATCCCCAAAAACTCAAAATACGTTTTAATTAAGGTCAATTATTCCAGCAAATGAGCACCTTAAGTGTTGCGGGATGCACTTTAATTAGGCTCGGTTCCCAATATAACCACTAATTGCCTGTGATTATTTAAGTAAACTTCATTCAAAGGGGCGGCGATCGACGGGTAACGCGGTGTCACTATTCAGCAGCACACGGTCAGGGACGCATTCCCTCTCCAAGGCCAGGCCAACTTGCTGTTGTTTTGTCGCGCCGTGGCCACGCGGCATGTAGATACTGTGGATCTATGTGGGAACGTGCAGGAAGCGTTGGAAAGTAGTGAGTAAAAGCGTCAGGAAATTTAATTTCAGCCAAGAATGATTGGGAGCGAGTTCGAATTAGGCCCGGTGGCTCACTTATCGTTCCTATTCTAAATCCTGCAATTCACATTTCTCCCAGAAAGACGAAATAATATCTACTTCTTTATGTGTAGCAGGCATGAAAATTCAAGATTCCCCAATCCACAGAATCCAGCTGTGTTCGGGGGACGGTTTGCTAACGGTCCGAGGTCTTGCTAAACTTAAATTGCTAAAGCCTTTTATTTGAGTTTATTTTTTATTTGACAATTCTTATTTTAAAGTTCTCTATTAGTCTTTCAAATTAACTAGCGTGTGGACTAATGTGAAAGACGCGGTTTTTTTTTCTAAACCGTTCAATCCACACCCAAAGTTTATTTTTCAAAATGTATCTCCCAGAACTAAACATTAATAGATCCACACACGTCAGTCAACAGTCACCTCTGCTCCAATCGTCACTCTTGACTTCCCCCCCCTCCCAACGCCCATTCGCCGTCGTTAATGGGGGAATTCGGAATAAACGGACCCTTCATCGGCGTTGAATTTTTAAATTGAGACAAGAATCGTGTTTACAACTGTGGATTGTTTTTAGGCTGGTCTCGGTAGTCCTCCCGCCTCACCCCGCCCCCGCCAAATTTATAAAATGTCCTTTACATTCCTGTACCCATTGAATGAAAATGATTTAATGATATTGCTGAAATCTATTATCGACGACCCTCCCGGCATAAATCATCCAGATGTGAGAAAATGGAGCGCTTGGCCCTGTATTGAAGCAAGTTTATTTCACGGTAACAGGTCAAGTGCATTTATACATTTTTTATATCACATTGGTTTTAAGTGTAATAAATAATAATGATGAATAATTATCCGTCTACGTCCACTGAACCTTTACTGATTTACTATTTTAGTCGAGCAGGGTAGTGGGAGGGGAGGGGGGGAATATGTTTTGATTTTTAAACCATTCAAATTTAGTAGGAAATGATCTGCAATAGAACGTTTTGGGACAGGTTATGGTGGCGGCCTTGTTGCAATTGTTACACGGTTGTCACAGGGCAGGTTACAGTCCAGGGAATGGGTTTTTAATCGAGATTTTCCAACACGTCAAAAAAGACACAAAGTACTGGTGGGCCGGGCAGCGTCTTTGGAGAACATGGATAGGTGACGTTGCGGACCGGGACCTTGCTTCAGACAGATTCCAACAGATTCCAGGTGGCGACTAGGATTCCGACTTAACGTAACGTACAGCGGATGTTAACTTTTAGAATGTTTAAATACCGGGGAACCCGGGGACGGTGCGGAAAACCCCACGATTCAGGAACTCGGGAAAACTTTTTTGCCACTCCTTCCGCTAAAACTACAATTCTGGTGGGACGTGACTGTTAATCGCCGCATCATTTACATTAACAAACACAAATGATAAATTAACCAAAGTCCCATTTGCACACCAGCACACCAAAACATGTGGACATTTGTGAAACCTACAGATTCTCCCCCAAAACGGTTTCATGGCATCTTATCTTGTTCCATAAGAGTATTTTGTTTCTTAGAAAATTGGGCACGAGATGGCTAGGATTCTTTCTATACCTGAGCGTAAATACCGAACAATAGAGGATAAATTGTGATCAAGCCCAACACTAACTCAAAATCCCACCATTAACTTTAGGAAATACTAATCGATGTCAGTGCACACAGAAAAAAACCCCAATAGTGTTGCCCAAATCTTACCCACACTCTCTGAAAGGGCGCATTCAGCTTGGATGCTGTATTTATTTCACTATAAAATTCTTACAGATACAGTAACAATCATCCAATATAAACACTCCCACAATTTGAGTGTTTCACTTTTGCCGCCCCCGCTCACGGTTCCCTCTTCCTAACTCACTGCTACTTCTCTTCTTTCTGCCTGTTAGTCGGTGTCCTGTGTGCTGCCACTTTCTTCCAGTGACATCCTGCACCCAACCCCCACCTCTCACTGGTCTCCCTCCTATTTATCATCTTCTGTCATCGCTGTCAGACTTTCAACCAACCAGACAATGATCCCAAAGTTAGTTGGATACTTTAGATGGAAAATCTCCTTCTTTAATCTCCTGTGTTCGTTTTAAACGCCGCGTGCATTGAGAATTAGTTGGAACTTGTCAGCTTAACGCCGGAAAGTATCATTTCAATCCAGATATTAATATCGGGCCATTCGGGTTGTATTGAATTAAAGCGCGTTTGCTGGCTGCTGATATTCTCAATGCGGCCTGTGGGCTAGAACAATAAACTTGAAAACAATTCTTCAAATTAAACCTGAATTAAAACCATTCTGGTTTCTACATTTATGCTTGCAAGTTTGATTATTTTTTTTAACCCCTCTAGTTTTTTGAGAAAGTTCTTACCTAACGCGAACTGTCTTTGCAAATAGATAATCCAGTATTTTTCTTGGCTAGGTTGATGAGCAGTCCAATGCCGTGGTAAATGGTTCTTAAACTGAGGGCCCCGTTCCTTCAAAAGGAATATGCGTAGCAGCCAGGGGTTGGGAGCTTCGTTGAGTTTAACACTGAATTTTATCTGTGGAGACTCCCCTGTCACGTGACGCAAAAATCGACCTTACAGGAATTTAATGAAACGAGTATTTGGAAAGGGAGGGGGGGGGGGGGGGGGGGGGGACCTTTCAAAGAGAGTGTAGCGTGAAACCTTTCAGCAAAATCAACCCCTTTAATAAAATCTCTTAGAGCGGGAGATGGCTGAACAAATGTATTTCCAGCACTTCTGTTTTTTTTTTTGTAATTTTAGACTTCCAGCAGTTAAAAAAAACTTTCATACTAACGATGACAATTCTAAGAAGTTTACTGGAAATTTTACAAAACTAAAAAAAAAGTTGTGACATTTCTTTTCAATAACCGTTATCCGAATTCCATTTAGACTATTTCTGAGAAGAGGGGTCAGCAAATAAGCAGCGAACGAGTCAATATATATTTGGGGGCAACAATTAAATAGAGGCAGAAGTTCGACCTGAGTATATTTTTAATTTCCTTCTTCTCCATTTAATTAAGAGCGAGCCCTGGGTTGTGCAACCCACCGCTCGCATCACTGGGGTGCTTCACTGTACAAAAGCTGAATGACGTGGCTAAGTAGTCTCACACCTACCGACCGACCCCACCTTTCCCAATCCCCTAAAAATGTGCCACGGCCAGAAACCTCACTCACCTGTCAAAGCAAGGAAACTCCCGCTGTGTCCCCAACAGAAATCCGTCCACTTAGTTTTGCTTTACATTTGAAAGAGATAATTAGTATCAGAAGGGATTTGAAACATCGCACCCAATTAGGAGCTGATAATACATAATCAACAATTGGTCAAGAGCCATATTTATAATCGGAAAGAGATTTTATTAAACATGTGAGAACCGAAATTTGTGGGAAAATTATTGATTGAAGGGGGTACAATAGAACATTTTTAATATCGGGTGTTAATTAAAAGCATTATTTACAGAGTTTAAATGTTCATATTCGGATTCAAAGCTCAGGAGGAAAATTATACGTTAATCGTGTTATTCCAATTCCTCTCTGCTTCCTGTGCTCAGGGGCAGATTTCGACTTGATTTTAGCATCTCGGATGGATGATGGAGAGCGACGACTGTTCAATTTCACCGGTTCAGACATTTTCAAATATTATGTTTTTTTTTAATTTATGTAAATGTCCTGAAATAAACAGCCCCCCCCCCCCTCCCCCACCGTCATCGCGATGCCCCTTGCACGTTCCCTTCGGCTTTTTACTCAATTTACTTTTCATTTCAATTCCGTACAAATAAATTGTCACAATTCTCTTGCATTAATAAGAAATTGTTTGTATCACAAAATTAGATTTTGTTTATGTGTAATTGCAGTATGTTATAGTTAGTATTAAAAGGACTCCATAGCCAATTCATCATCTGATTTCCCCGTGTCGTAAAATTAGTTACTTCTTAATTGCTTTCTATATTTATTTCCACGATAAGAGAGGCTTTCTTATTTACTGCTGGGCCCGATGCTGCCGGACCAGTGCCCTGTTCATTGGACCCTGCTGAATAAGCTAAAATTATACTGAGACAACTATTATGTGAGTGCTTCATACTCACGTTTAAAGTTGTTTCCTAATAGTGGTGCCTCACATCGATCCAAGGGATAACTGGCCGGTTGGCACAGAATATTTAAAAAAAACGTATACGTGGAAGCATATCCCCGATAAATCAGATTGTATTCCTTGATGTTAAAATTATATAATGAAAATATTGTATTATCGAGTCGACTAATAGACCATTCAAATTATTTGGCTGTTATAATAACAGAATTTTTGTTTTTTAATTGTGAATAAAATGTATTTGGATATTTTAGATTATTTCTGTGCTGTTTGCACGCTTTCTAGATGCAGCATCTGTGATGTTAACAGCAAAACACACAATGCTGAGGGTCAGTGGGTTTGGCAGCTGAATTAAGATGCTGCCTGACATGATGAGTTCCCCCAGCACTTTGTGTTTTGGTCAAGAATTCTGCGACATCTGCAGTTCCTTGCATCTCTGTGCAAAGTTTGATGTGAAGGCTATAATGTGGCGATGTCAAAACACTCGCAATTGGATTAAAGTCGTTTAGTATTTGGAGTGGGTGCCCCATTGAGAGAGTGAGCGAACCGTGTCGGTAACCACATCCCCGTGCTGCGGCACAAGAGAAGCCCGGAGTTCAAGATGCCGCTGCGACAGGACTGACACCTCGGCCGCATATCGAGCGTTGTCAGTGCAAGCGTTATTTTTCCCACTTGCAATCGATGAACGGAGGATTAAACCGAATGTGTTGTCTGTGTTTTTTTTATTAATTCAAGCAAGCGTGGGGAATGAGGAATACACAACTTTAGGGGATTGGCTAAATTCTCACAAGTCAACCAGAGCACAAGAGGGAGAGCAGTCGGTCGGCCTGAAGGTGGATCACCAATGAATTACTGTTACGCGCTTTTTGCACGCTATTTATTATCAAACACTCTAGGTGACTGGAAACGAGAGCAAAGATAGGCCATTCACATAGATTTTTGGACCAATGTAAAAAAAATGCTGGAAGAACTCAGGGGTCAGGCAGCATCCGTGGAGGGAATGTTTGGGTCTGGACCCTTCTTCAGACAGATAGGAGTATGGGGGAGGGGAAGCTGGAATGGGGGAGATGGGGAGCTGACCTTTAAGGTTCCATTTTAGGATTTGATTAGAAATCCTTATCATGAGGTTAATGCCAATTGTATGATAAAGTATTCCATTTGCCGCAATCGTCCAAAACAGAATAGCACTGCACAATTCAATTGCCCTTAGCTGAGGCTTTGGGACCGTTTTAAGATTCAAATTCAAAACTGTTCGTCATTTGATTCTGGTGAAAATAGAAGGTAGAATTTGTAAAATATGCTAAGGTAAATATATATTTAAACTAGCAGCCGGAGAACAAGCGATGAATAAGCCTCTGGGACTCCAACATGTAAACACACATTCTCCGATATATCACACTGAGTTTTCTTTGGTGGGAGAGTCTCTATGAAGGGGGCACAGTTACACATAACGCGTTGGTCACTTGTGACTGATGAACCTAGATTTTTTTTCACCCTCTGGGTAATGAATCTCTGGGATTCTCTGCCCCAGAGGGTTGAGAATGCGCGTCATTAGCTACACAATACAGATAGATACACAATATTTTTTAATCGAGGATTTAAATTCGGGGGGAAGCCGATGAGGAGCAGAGGCCAGTGCAAATCAGTCATGGGGATTATAAAATGGTGCGGCATGCTTGAGGGGGTTTCTAGCCTACCCCTGCTCCTATTTTCGTATGCTCTTGTGATCCAGAGTGTCACATAGGATATCTCCATTGCGAATAAAAATGCAGGTACGTCAATTAAATCTGTAGATTACAGAGTGAAACATGTGTCTTGCAGCGAGAACATGCATCTGCAGAATGGAACCTCATTAAAAGCTCATTACTCTAGCTCATTATTAAATGTTCACTGCTAGGAACTTTCTCCGAACTAATCGCGTAGCTGAGTTTAAACCTCCATAATGTGGCCCTTATAATAACAGCCCCAGGAGTTTGCACTAACCAGACCTGGGCCCACAATGAAATGCATACACTATATCGTAAGATTCATTATTCAGATAATGGGTTCATTGGTAACGTTGATATTTTAGAGAGGGGCGTCTCGGTGGTAAATGAACGAAAATGAGCCCTGACACCACCGATATAAAATGTTGCAGCCAACTTGACATAAAAACAGAAAATGCTGAAAATAATCAGCTGGTCAGACCGCATGTGTGGGAAGGAAAACGGCCGACATTTCAGGTCGAAGAGTCTAATGAATTATGTTTGCATTTTTGATTTTCGTGGAGGTTTGCACACCCGAAACGTCGTTCGTTTCTCTCTCCACGGGTATTGCCCGACCTGCT
The DNA here is from genome assembly GCF_028641065.1 of Leucoraja erinaceus. Taxonomy (NCBI): domain Eukaryota; kingdom Metazoa; phylum Chordata; class Chondrichthyes; order Rajiformes; family Rajidae; genus Leucoraja; species Leucoraja erinaceus. The sequence continues at coordinate 11,081,625 of NC_073404.1, forward strand.
AAGTAATTCCGGCATTTTCTGGTTTTGTTTCAGAAGTAAATTCGCAGCAACAATTGAATGTAAACAAGGCGCATCCCGAGAATCTGGCAGTGGCCTCGTTACTTTGGAGACGAGATTCCCAGTTTGCAAGGAAGCTCGCGGGCGCTTTCAGTTTGCAAAGGGCGTAAACCCAGCCTCCAGTCTGGCTGCTTCGAGATAGAGGGGACATACAGGTTACAATCCCAGCGTTCCTACGCCGCACCTCATGACAAATTGTGACCTATATTAAAAACCGTATTGTCATTGAAATAAGTTAAAATCAAGGATGGTTCGCTATCGTAAAATATCTGCAGATGCTGGAGACCTAAATTAATGATCATCTCCTAATTTCGGTACCTCCTTCAGGACGGGCAATTTCTGAGGAAGTGGTTGGGCAGTGGGGGTGTTAAGGAGGCAAGATTGCCAGCATTTGCAGTTTCTTGTGTCTCCAAGACTCGAGGCCAGTGTCTGGACCCGCCTTCCCCCCTCCCTGTTTCCATCGAATGATATAAAATAATGACAACACAGGAAAAGGTCATCGCCTCCATATCCAAGTTCACAGCTCTTGGCTCGCGGTTCTGTGATCACTCAAGTTTACTTTAAACAGTTTTACAATTGCCCAACAGACAACAGTCCATCTTCCTATCAGGTAGCGAGGTCCAGAATCCCAACGACCTCCGGGTGAAAGGATTCTCATCTCTACTCGAATGGAGAAAAGGAAATGTTTAATTGTCGTTTACACTGACGATTAAACAATTACATTCTTACATTCTGCAGCTTCACATGCCCATTAGCGCAACAATGCAACAAATACATATACAATAAATCAATATTGCAATAAATCGATAATCAGTAATACTGGGTACCCAGACCGTTATAGTGCAAAATCCCGGTACGTAATGCAACCGAAGCAAAGTTCATCGGGGCTCATTGTTGCAGAGGTAATGTTGTGGTTGGTATTGTGTGGTGTTCAGGACCTTGTTACTGGGATGAAGCTGTTCTTCAACCTGGAGGTCATGGTTCTCAGGCTCCCGTTCTTCTATCATTCTACCAATAGCGTTAAATCTGTCTCTCCTCTGCTAAAACCGTGTTGTAGGAAATGAGCAGAAATTACTCAGAGAATTAAGTTTCAGGTCAACATTAATTCAAAAGGCATGCCACTGGCCTGAAACATTCCCCGAGACACAGTTTTCATTCATCAACTTTTATCGGCCTGAAGAACGGTCTCGACCCGAAACGTCACCCATTCCTTCTCTCCAGAGATGCTGCCTGTCCCACTGAGTTACTCCAACTTTTTTTTCATTCTCTACAAACGCTGCCGGATTCTGTGAGAATCTCTACCATTTTATCCGCGCTGAGGACTTTGCACGGCGCGCCCTTGTTTTTTTCTTTGCACTCATTTAATAATTTGAACACCTACTTCCACTAACAAATGTACATTAACTATTTGTCTGCAATAGAATTATACAGCGCTATGGGATGCCCTTCGGTCGTCAGTATTCCGGCTCATTGAACGCGCGGACCAAATGTATACAAATCCCATCTCAAAGTTTCGGTTGAATCTGTTTCGATCATCTCTTTAGGCAGACGCTTTCAAATCGCAGCAACGCGCAGAGTATAATAAAACCACACTTATCTCCTCCTTTGTCTGTTTTCCAGTAAACTCCGTCTGCTCCGGTAACCGACTCACCGGGCAGATGGGACCGATTTAGTTATCCTCCGCGAACTTTGAATATTTTTGTTAACACTGCCCTTAACCACACAAAGAGGGCAAAGTCCTATTTATCCGGAGATAACGCCATTCACTACCTCTTGACCCATAATTGTGGCTCGATGTGACATTCCAAATATATTTTGTGGTCATTGATTAAAAAAAAGAAACGATACAATCAATTAGCACAAAGTAAGATCCAATAATTAACAAAATGATAGGGGTCTGGCTGCTGGATCGACGTTAAACAGGACACTGTGTACAATAGATTTTATATATTAATTGAAGGGATGTGGGTTTTGCATGCTGAGACAACATGTAATTACCCACAACATAAAGGAACACAGCGGATCAGGTCGCATATGTGGAGGGAATGGACAGGCGATGTTTTGTGTTCGGAACCTTCTTAAGTTCTTCCAGCACTTTGTGTTTTTCTCAAAATTCCACCCTCGGCAGATTTTTGTGCCTTAATGTAAACAACTACAGGACTGCTTGGAATCTGTGAACTGGGCAATGTTCAAGGATTCGGCAGCGGACCTGAATGAATACGCCACAGTCGTTACAGACTTCATAAGGAAATGTGTGGAGGACTGTGTTCCAACAACAACCTTCCGAGTGTTTCCGACCCAGTAGCCTTGAATGAACCAAGAGATCCGCATACTTCTGAAGACCAGATCTCGGGCATTCAGGTCTGGTGACGCAGATGTCTATAAGAAGTCCAGATACGACCTTGACAAGGCCACCAAAAAGGCCAAAAGGGACTTCTACTCTAAGCTGGAGGATGAGGCGGATGCTCGGCAACTGTGGCAGGGCTTGAATGCCATCATTATCTACAAGGCGAAATCAGGAGGCAGCTCAAATGACAGCGAGGCATCACTCCCTGACGAGCTCAATGCGTTCTACCCGCTTTGATAGGGAGAACACTGGTGTGCCTTCCCGAGCCCCAATTCACCCTGATGGTATTACAGTCACATTCACAGGGGCTGACGTCAGAAGATCCTTCAAAGGAGTTGTACCCTCTGAAAGCGCCTGGACCTGATGCTATACCCGGTCGAGTTCTCAAAACCCGTGCAGACCAACTGGCCGGAGGTTTTACAGACATTTTCAACCTTTCACTTCTGAGGTCTGAGGTTTCCACCTGCTTTAAGAGCACATCCATAATACCAGTGCCCAAGAAGAATAAGGTGACATGCCTCAATGACTATCGACCAGTGGCACTAACGTCTGTGGTGATTAAGTGCTTTGCGTTTTGGATTGGTTTTGGTGCATATCAACTCTTACCTTGACAAGAACCTCAACCCACTACAGTTCGCCTACCCCCACAACAGGTCAATGGATGATGTGATCTCACTGGCTCTCCACTCCGCATTGGACCACTTGGACAATAAAAATTATAGACTACAGTTTGCCGTTCAATACCGTCATCCCCCCCCCCCCCCCCCCCCCCCCCCCCCCCCAGGCTGGTTACCAAGTTCATGGAACTTGGTCTCTGTGCATCCCTCTGCAATTGGATCCTCGACTTCCTCATCCACAGACCACAGTCAGTTTGAATTGGCAGAAACACTTCATCCTCAGTAACAATCAGTACGGGAGCATCTCAAGGCTGCGTGCTCAGCCCCCTGCTTTACTCACTCTATACTCATAGCCGGACATAGTGCAAACTCCATCAACAACGACACCACCGTTGTTGGACGAATCACAGATGGTGATGAGTCAGATATAGAAGTGAGATCGACCAATTGACCAAATGGTGCCAGCACAACAACCTGGCTCTCAACATCAGTAAAACCAAGGAACTGATTCTGGACTCTGGTAGGGGAACGACGAGGACCCACAGTCCTGGTGGAGAGGGTCAAAAACTTCAAATTCCTGGGCGTGCATATTTCCGAAGATCTTTCCTGGACCCAGCACACTGATTCAATTCTAAAGAAGGCACATCAGTGACTCTACTTCCTGAGAAGATGATGGAGATTCGGCATGTCAAAGAGGATTCTCCTGAACATCTACAGGTGCACAGTAGAGAGCATACTGACTGGTTGCATCGTGGCCTGGTTCGGCAACTTGAACATTCAGCAGCGGAAAAGACTGCAAACAGTTGTGACCACTGCCCAGTCCATCACCAGCTTTGACCTCCCCACCATCAATGGGATCTAGCGAAGTCGCTGCCTCAAAAAGGCAGCCAACATCATCAAAGACCCACACCATCCTGGCCACGCACTCATTTCACCATTGCCATCGGGAAGAAGGTGTAGGAACCTGAAAACTGTAACGTTCAGGTTCAGGAACAGCTTCTTCCCTACAGCCACCAGACAAACACAACAACAAATAAGCTCTGAACTGCAACAGACTATTATTATTATTATTATTATTATTATTATTATTATTATTATTATTATTATTATTATTATTTTTATTATTATTATTATTATTATTATTATTATTATTATTATTGCACTACATTTGTTATGTATTGAGTATGTGTGCATATGTATACACACACTTGACTCTTTTTTCTTCTCCCGTTATGTACCAGGTTTACATGTTCTGTTGTGCTGCAGCAAGGAAGAATTTCATTGTCCCATCTGGGACATGACAATAAAACACTCTTGACTCTCTTGTCTATCCCAGGTAGCCCTTGAGATGATACCGTTGAGCTGCTTTCTTGAAATGGTTCAGTCTCCAAGGTAATTGCATACCCACATGATGCTGTTAGGAAGCAGATATTTCGCAGACAACCTCGGTTAGGTGCACGTCTTCAGGTCTGACGGCGTCGGACTAGCTTTATTTTGGTCCGCCGTCGGTGCCACAAGATTCTTCAGATGCTGGGATCTTGAGCAAAGCACGAGGTGCTGGAGGAACTCAGTGACTCAGGAAGCCTCTATGGACAGTATGAAGAAAGGTCCCAACCCAATACCTCGCCTGTCTAGTCCCTCCCCATATATTACCTTGACCCGGTAATCTCTTCCAATGGGTTGTGTTTTGCTCAGGGTTTTATACGGCGTTCCACATCAATGAAACCAACACCGCTTTCCTTTGTTGAAGAACAGACCACAGAAATGGATGTCCCCAATCCATCATTTTCATGCCAAAAGATGTCCACAGTTTTAGTTTCTAATGGGATTATGTTAAATATTCTATTCGCGGGTAACAATATTTATCGAAAAGTGAAAGATAATCGATATGAAAGATTGACTTTGTTTCCCTCCCCACACATGCTACGCAACCTGCTGAGAATCGCTGGCATTCTCTACCCTTAACATCTGCAGAATGTTATGCCCTTTAACATTGATGCGGAACAGTTTTAGAGACTTGAGGGGATTTGGGGAAATAGTCATAGACACATTACCGAAAAATACTCCTTCGGCCCACCCAGTCCACACCGACCACCAATCACACCTTTACATTCATCCTCAATGAACACCAAGCTCTCATCAACTCTTCCATCCAGGTGATCCCACCACCCGCCGATGCACAAGGAGCAATTCACGGCGGCCAATAAACCTACAAACCCACACAATCACAGGGAATAGACACAAAAGGCTGGAGTAATTCGGCGGGACAGGCAGCATCTCTGTAGAGAAGGAATGGAAGACCCTTCTTTTCTCAACCCGAAACGTCACCCATTCCGTCTCTCCAGAGATGCTGCCTGTCCCGCTGAGTTACTCCAGCATTTTGTGCCTATCTTCGGTTTCAACCAGCATCTGCGGTTCCTTTCTACACGATCACAGGGAAAACGTGCAAACTCCACGCAGACAGCACTGGAGGTCAGGATTGAACCCGCGTCTCTGCTGTGGAAAGGATAGCTCTGCTCGATATTTCCTATATGAGCTGCATTTGCAACATGGTTGGACCATTCGGTTCACGTTGTATAATACATATGATGCACCTCTGTGTTTATTAAATCAATTGTATTTGCTAAGGAAGATGTGTTCTCATTGTGACGCACGCCACGACACAGAAATTCCCGCAAGAACACACGCCGCAGATCTGAAGCATCAGAGAACAGTGGAACAGCTCAGCAGGTTTCGGCTTCTGTGGAGAGAACCGAGGCTAAGATAAGAAACAAAATACCCAACAATTGCCCCGTCGTTTGCCGCCGCTTGCGTCACCTGGTCAGATATTAATTCAGTTTCTGTTCTTATTTCAGGAATTTTCCCATACTGGATGCTTCGTGACTTTCTTCTAAATCTTCCATATTTCCCCAAAATGTGTGTATTTGAGCCAATACACGCTGCATTAAAATTGCCCATGGGTTATACTTTCCGAATTGAGACGTAGACATCAAGACTTGCTTCAATTACAGCTCTGGGAGATACATGTGACCCAAAAAACGAGCACATTTCAGAACTCGCAGAATATAACGGAGCAGTTTGTGCTTTTTTTGGGTACGTAAACTCGTCGAAACCAGAACCCTGGAGATACAAAGAGCAGCCGATGTTGGAATCTTGAGCAAAACACACATTGCTGGGAGAACTGAGCGGGTCGGGCAGCTTCGGTGGAGGGAATGGACAGGCAACGTTTCGGATCTGAACCTTTCTACGGGAACCTAGGCGTTAGTTCAAAGAGTTGAGATCAATTTCGGCGCTCATTGTACAACGCCGACGTAGCGCATTCCAATAACAAATCGAGCTCTATATTTTAGCTTGAAACAAATTCATGACGAATTTGCAAACTCGGCTCTTATAACTTTTATGGTTTTTTTTTTATTTTGCAGATCAGAGACATATAGAATAACACAGGAACGGCCCTTCAACCACAATGTCTGTGCCGAACATGATGCAAAAACCGTCGCTCATCTCGTTGTACGTAATCCATATTCCTTCATTCCCTGTATATCTATCTGCCGATAAAATACTCTTAAGTCGTGAAAAACTGAGAGATTACATGTCGATTCGACACTCCCCTCCACAGATGCTGCCGGGCCCGCTGAGCTCCTCCGGCGCTTTGTTTTTGCTCCTTTCTCCAGCATCTTCAGCCTACCGTATCCTTCTTAATTATTCCTATATTTTACACCAACGCTAAAAAAAAAAGCTTCTCACTAATACCTAACTGTCGATGGCAAAATCTGAACACCTGGAACGTGGAGCTCATTTAATTCCAGCTTTACAAATTGTTACAGCCCTGACTATATATATTTCCTTGTCGTCCTGTATGCGCAGTTCCGTTAGTTTGCGCCGAACTTCTAATTTGCTGATTTAATGACCAAATACTCAGGTGTAGAAGTTGGATCGTTTGAACGGCTGTGTAAAGATTGGTCACCCAGTCAGATACATATGTCGAGAGTGGATTGCCTTCGGTAACTTAGTGGTTTGCTCCCTCCTAGCCTGAGATGGAAGGGCTGTGGAATAAAACCCAGGCTCGAGTTCTTGAGTTCGCATGTGGCCCTCTCCTATGATGGGAGATAGCAGTTGAGAACACAGAAGGGTACAGCACAAGAAAAGGCCCTTCCGCTCATAATGTCCACGTGGAATATGATGCCAAATTAAAACAATCTCCTCTACCTGCATGTAATTTATACCCCTCCATTTCCTGCATATCCACGTGCCTACCAAAAATCTACTTAAAATGCAACGATCGTATCTACCCCCATGTTACAGGCACCCATCACACTGTGTGTAAAATTTGTCCCGCACATCTCATCTTAAACTATACCCTCTGGGAAAAAGATTCTAACCCTATCTATGCCTCTCATAATTTCATATACTTCTATCAGGTTACCCCTTAGCCTCCGGCGCTCCAGAACAAAAAAAACCTTTGTCAACTTTTCCTTGTAGCTAATACCCTCAAATCCAGGCAGCATCCTGATAAGCCTTTTCTGCATCCTCTCCAAAGTGTCCACGTGCTTTCTGTCATGGGTCGATCAGAACGGCACTCCAAATGCGCCTAACTTAATTTCTATAAAGCTGCAACATGACTTCCCACTCTTAGCCCCGGCCGATGAAGGCAAACATACCACATGGTTTTCATCCCACACCACAGCTCCCTGCATGGTCAGCGTGGGAATGAGGGTGAAAGAGAATCTAAAAGTAAAATATTGGGACATACCTCGAACATTCTGTAATGGGATGGCATGAACGACGATGTAGCATTGTTCGATCCTTTGAGCAGTAACAGTAGAACGATTACCATAACTTACACTGTGCCCTCAACATTGCAGCACCTCCAAGATGTCTCCAAGACACTGATCCGGATGAGGAAACGTAGGGCAGGTGATCAAAACCTCGTTTATAGAGGTAGGTTTTAAGAACATAAGTAAGGCCAATAGGTCATTCGGTCTCACGCCCCGCTCCTCAATTTAACAGAGTCTTGGCTGATCTTTTAATTTCTCGTCAGTTTCACGCACTAACCACATTCCCTTGAACCTTAAAGAAATGAAACGTTGCGAGTTGAGGTCTGGGATGTGATGTCATCGTTCCGAAGGTCTATCCTATCTATGACCCTCATAATGTTATATACTTATACCAGGTCTACCTTCAACCTCAGGCGTTTGAGATAAAACAATTATGCTAGAACACTCGAATCTCAATAGCCTCCCGTTGTCACATTGTTGGACAACACGGTTTAAGTTTAAGTAATTTGGATGGATTTATAAATTCTGAATGAAATCTTTATCTTCATCAATGACTTGAACACGTAATTTATAAAATCCAAAGCCCACGTCTTCGTTGTTAAATCTAGACATTAAGAACTCACACGCTTTGCATGACTGCAGAGAAAAATATAACGTACTGTGTATACAACACGTTAATTTATTTCACAGGGAGTTGGGTCTCAATTAATAAGTCCGACGGAATCTTCATTTTGCCAAAATATTTGAACGAATTGTTCCAACCAGAACATTATAGCATTGAAGTTATTCGAAGTATTTTCAACATATGTAAAAATAATCGAAGCAGATCTGGCACCATAGCTTGTTCGAGAAATCATTTCTAATAGACGATCCGTGGGGAGACATGGCGTAGAACACAGAGACTGCAGGATGAGTAATAGAAGGTGTTAGAAATAAATATTAGAAGATTTTATCGAGACCTTGAGCTTCAATTCAACTGAAAGATGGCTCGACAAAAGCTCCAGTTAAAATGCAAGAATAAAACAGTGAAACTTTCTGGTCTTCAAAATAGCTTTATTCCGGTTAATTTTTGTGTGTTTACTGCTGATTTATGGAGTGAAAATTCGGAATATAGGTGAACCGAAGGCTACCAGGAGCATTAATAAGTTAGGATTTTTTTTCTATCCCACCACTTTCATTTTCTGAAGGTCATGTGTGTAGAACAGAGGGGCGTGTCGCCATAAAAAGATTTAACTGTTTATACTAAGACCATTTAGGGCAGATTATCGAGTGTGCTTTAGTTAACAGATTGGTAAAATGGTGAATAAATCCAAACTCACTTCACTGTATCAAAATATCAGAGTTCCCCAGGAGGTGAATGAAGAGCCGCATTGTTCAATGGAGCATAGGGGAAAAAATATCAGGTTTTCCATTCCAGGGTGGGGATGTGACTTGGACCCCGCAGCTAACCTCGTTAACACTGAATTGGGAGGAAAATGATGGGTTGCCGCACTCTTGGTTCTTGGTGACAGCTAGGGAACAATAGAAACATAGATAGAAACATAGAAAACAGGTGCAGGAGTGGGCCATTCGACCCTTCGGCCTTTCGAGCCAGCACCGTCATTCAATATGATCGTGGGTGATCATCCAAAATCAGTACATAGTTCCTGCTTTCTCTCCATATCTCTTGATTCCGATAGCCCTATCCAACTATATCCAACACTCTCTTGAAAACATGCAGTGAACTGGCCTCCACTGCCTTATGTGGCAGAGAATTCCACAGATTCACAACTCTCTGAATGAAAATGTTTCCCCCCCTCATCTCAGTTCGAAATGACCTACCGTTTATTCTTACACTGTGACCCCTGGTTTTGGACTCCCCCAACATCGGGAACATTTTTCCTTCATCTAGCCTGTCCAATCCCTTAAGAATTATTTATGTTTCTATAAGATGCCCTCTCATCCTTCTAAATTCCAGTGAATATAAGCCCAGTCGATCTAATGGACGAGACGGGACCCAATCCCATTTGCGATGCAATTTGGGACCAAATGTCTTCCCGGGATTCATTGCCTGGGGTTGCAAACAAATTATATTCAAGTGCATGAGGTATTACACCAACTGGATAGGGGATCAGGTGCTTGACATTCGGTAGGATAATGGATACCATTGAGAATGGATACAGAAACCTTTATTTCTGTGCGATCAGAGAATTTACTGGGTATCGACGGAAGTGACAGCACGAAATTACCAGAGAGTCGAAGACCTGGAAATGACAACAAGAGCGATATTGGCAACCACCACTTTCTGCCGGAACCCCCAACTGTAAATTCACACCAGTTTCATGGAGGACTGAGTGAAACATTGAATATGGTGCCAACGCTGGCGCTACAAAACCCAATACAGACCCAAGGTTCGGGGACATCCCACCATCCAAGTTATTTTAAACAAAACAAATTCCAGACAATTTCAAGAGAACTGAATTGTTTTCTTTCTGTAATTGTAAATAAGAAGCCTTTTCAAATGTTCGTCCATCAATGACAGTTAATCGCAATTCAACAGCCCGGGGATCTCTAAATTGGACAAATCCCTGAAGTGAAGGCTGTTAACTTCAATCTGGGCGTCAGCTTTGGCTCATGTGGGGGCATCCTCGCCTCTGAATCAAAAGGTCGCGGTTTAAATGAAGAGATTACGTGTTGAACTCGGCCACGCTGAGCTGTGTTACATGGATGTCTTACCCGGACTGACCTTACCCGGTACATTGAAAAGAACGAGCAAATGAATTATCGACATGCCTTGATTAATATAGGTCCACAGGCCAACATCTAGAAACGTGTTATCTAAAGATTCACCTCATTAGTGTTGAGAGAAGCTTGAATCGTTTTTCATCCATATCTCAATAATAAGAAATTCCCAGGTGCCCCATTGCAAATTACAGCCAGAATCAAGTTTTAAATTATTTTTATGTGGACCTAATGTATAATATCACCAATAGTTTCTCAGAGTCATCAGATACATAGATCCATTTTGGCCTATATCATTACTTAAACAAGTATGACAAGGATGATTACAAGATTTTAATTCATTAGTGGGCGCCCAGTGGCGCAGCTGGTAGAGCTGCTGCCTCACGGCCGCAGAGACCCAGGTTCGATCCTGATTTCGGGCGCTGTCAGTGAGCAGTTTGCACGGTCTCCCTGTGACCGCGTGGGTTTCCAACGAGTGCCCTGTTTTCATCCCACATCCCAAAGACGTGCGGGTTTGTAGGTCATTTTGGCAGCTGTAAATTCCCCCTAATGTGTAAGAAGTGGATGCGGAAGTAGGATAAGATAGAACTAATATGAACAGGTGATCGAAGACTGACACAAAAAGCTGGAATCACTTACCTGGCCAGGCAGCATCTCTGGAGAGAAGGAATGGGTGACGTTTCGGGTCGAGGCCCTCCTTCAGGCGTCAGTAACTCAGTGGGACTTCAGACTGATGAAGACCCGAAACGTCACCCATTCCTTCTCTCCAGAGATGCTGCCTGTCCCGCTGAGTTACTCCAGTTTTTTTGTGTGTCTATCTTCGGTTTAAACCAGCATCTTCAGGTCCTTCCTACACGTGAACAGGTGGTCGAGATGGACTAAGTGGCCGAAGGGCCTGATTCCATGGTGTATATTTCAATCAATTAAAACAAATATTATAGCTACAAAGAAGAAGGGCTTCCCGAAGCATCTTGTGCTGCTCCGAATGTATGTGACAGTGTTTTGTAGGACAGAAGTGGGGCGGATATAGAACCATCACAACTAGCCGCATTTTTGAAGAAACTCACAAATAGAGAGGTGCCAGGTGTTCGACGTTTCGCAAGACTGGAAAGCGTGAGTTCACAATCCTATATAATGTTAATTCTCCCGCGAAGTTGTTGCAAACATGATTTCCATTGTACCTGTCCCTTCCTGAAATGTTGCATATGATTTAAAATTACTGCACCTGACGTGGCGTGACCTGTGTTGCGATATATTAAATGGCATAAGTTACCCAGACCACAATTCTGACATCGTGGCCCGGACAAACACGACATACGCGTCATTACTGTGGCATAGCATAGTGAGAAACGGCGAGAGATCAAAACTTCCTTGAGTCTCATTCCTCTGGTCGTTTGTGGTTGCAGTTAAAACACCCCGTCTACAAAAAAAACAACAATGGGATCAAACCGGCGAGTGAATTTTGAACCCCTCAACCTCACTGTGTCAGTTTATGAAGCCAGAGAAGTGGTTTCATTATGACATGTTACTGGAAGTTAGCAGTCGGATTATAGAAGGACGGTCAGTGCCTAATAATGTGCTTCAGCTAAAATCGCCTGACAACGTTATATCACCAGAAGGACTCAGTTTCTGCTGTTTATCATTTGAACCACTTCCTCCGCGGGTATGTTCTTGATTAGAGCCGGCCATATTGTGCTCTGGTCTGCCTTAGTCTGAAGGGCAGATAACTCAATCCATTGAGATGGCTGAGATTTATGAGTTTGACATCTAACACCGTAATGCAAAGCAGCATGGACATGCTAATTGATTGCCACGTGGACGATGTATGGACTGGAGACAGAATTACTAACGGGAGAGAAATTATCACTAAAACCTGAAGAGGGACGGACGCCTTATAGACTCGGAATCAGATGAGCTGCCATTCAAGCGAATGAGATAATAGGTCTGATAAATAACGTGAAGGCAACTCATCAAAGCCAATTACTTCCTTTTGACATCATCTGAATTGGAAGCTTGCACGATAATTGGTTTGTCGAATTGCTTTCAAGATAGATTCTCCTCCCCCTCCCCGCGCCCCGCGTTGACGGACCAAGCAGATTCCTGTTCTCTGGCCTCTTGGCCTGCGATTGCTGACATATTTGGCGAGAGGGCCCCCGGCGACACAGCCTGCGAAGTTCCGTCCCTTCCTCGGGAGAAGCCCCTTCCCTCCCTGCCGGCTATAAATCGGAGGAGTCACGGCTGTAGGCTTTCGCCTCCAACAAAACCAAGACTGCTCCGTAACGCCTGGACTTTAAACTGTCTGATAGATATCCCCTGCTTACGAAAAGGCTTTATATCCGCAGAGCCGCATGAAGCTGTCCGAATCCCTCCTCTAAATACAGCATTTGCAAACTCCATGTTTTAACAAGGAAATGTTAATTCCAGTGGGGATTTTTTTGCACACAGGAACTACTTTTCATTAACCAAATGAATGTAGGCGAAAATAAAATGTTCTATAAATGAGTCTTAGAGAGACATAGCACAGAAACAGGCCCTTCGGGCCCACGGAGTCCAGACCGACCGCCAACCACCCATTTAAAACGAATCAATTAATTCTAACATTAATCATCCCCCCCTCCCCCCCCCCCCCCCCCCCCCCCCCCCCACACACACACACACACACACATTCTTACCATCCTTCAATCTATGTTTGCAATCTAATAATGAATTGGCGTTTTAGAGAGTTGCGATGTTATAACACAGGGTAGTGTTAGTTTGCTGTCTTGCACAACTACGTACGCTCCCCCCCCCCCCCCCCCCCCCCCCCCCCCCCCCCGCGGCCCGCGAACATACATCAATTCATAGATACCTCAATAACAGCGCTTAAGTTTCAATAACTTTCCCAGATACCAGAACCATAAAATTCAGACAACAACAAACCAATGATAACAAAAATGAAACTTTAAGTTTACATGGAGACACGATAGTCTGCAGATGCTGGAATCTTGAGCAGAACACAAAGTGCTGGCTGGAGGAACTCAGCCGATCAGGCATCATCTGTGGAGGGAATGGATAGACTTCTGCTCAGCCGCTCTGACCTAGCAGAGAAGGGCCCCGATCCGAAACGTCCCCTCCAGACCATGGATGCTACCTGACCCGCGAGTTATTCCTGCATTTTGTGTTTTTCTCAAGTTTCCAGCATCTGCAGTTCCATGTGTCTGTAAAATCTTACACTATTCAAATAAAATTCAACGAAGCGGACATCAAACCAAAGTGTGTCTACTCAACACCAGCAGCCGCAATCCTCGCAACACCCCGCTAAATACGTGCGGGGGCAGGCTGTCAGTGGCGGTGGGAGCGCAAGGTTTCAGCAGCAGTTTGCAATTGCAACTAAACTTCAGCCAGTAAATGTCATTTCGCAAAATGTAACGAAGGCTCTAACTGAAAAAGAGTAGAGTCCTATAAACCACCGGTTGCAATTCCCGCCAGCTGTTTACCTCTCCATAGAAGTTCTTAAATCTGGATGTTAACACTGGTTTTAATTTGTTAGTTAACCCTCAGGCCGGAACAGTTATTAAATGATAAGCCGTGTTCGTTCATTTTGGATGTTTCAATTTTAAAAGGCTGAAGGAGCCGAGTGTATGTTTAGATGTGTGAAACGAGTCCTTTGCACCAAATCCCTTAAAGAAGTGAGAATTCAAACCAACTCAGTAAGAATATAATCCAAGCAAACTGCGGAAAATACAGTCACCGAATTTATTAATCAGCGGTTGATTCCATGAGGGGAAAAAAGCCACTGGAAATATCTTTACCAAAGTGATTTAAAGGTTTTTGTTTGCGTTTGTATCAGTATTACAATTGAACAAAGAGGACTATGGAGGCATGAGGGAGGAGATGGCCAAAGTTGACTGGAAAGAGACCCTAGCAAGGATGAGGTGGAACAAGAATTGCAGGTACTTCTGGGAATAATACCGAAGGTGCAGGATAAGTTCATTCCAAAGAGGAAGAAAGATTCCAAGGGGAGTAAGAGGCGACCGTGGCTGACAAGGGAAGTCAAGTACAGTATAAAACGAAACAGAAGAAGTATAACAGCAAAGATGAGCGGGTAAGCCAGAGGATTGGGAAACCTTTAAAGAGCAACAGAAGATGCAGTAACAAAAAAGGCAATACGGGGAGAAAAGATGAAGTACGAAGGTAAGTTAGCCAAAAATACAAAGGAGGATAGTAAAAAGCACCTTAGGTACGTGAAGAGGAAAAAAATAGTTAAGACAAATGTGGGTCCCTTGAAGACAAAAACATGTGAATTTATTATGGGGAACAATGAAATGGCAGACGAGTTGAACAGGTACTTTGGATCTGTCTTCACTAAGGTAGACACAAACAATATCCCAGATGTACTAGTGGCCAGTGGACGTAGGGTGACGGAGGAACTGAGGGAAATTCACATTAGGCAGGAAATGGTGTTGGGTAGACTGATGGGACTGAAGGCTGATAAATCCTCAGGGCCTGATGGGCTGCATCCCAGGGTACTTAATGAGGTGGCTCTAGAAATCGTGAATGCATTGGTGATCATTTCCCAATGTTCTATAGATTCAGGATCAGTTCCTGGTTGAGCAACGTTTTTTTGTTTCCTCTGAGGGTACATAATGTTATCCCACTTTTTAAGAAAGGAGGGAGAGAGAAAACAGGGAATTATAGACCAGTTAGCCTGACATCGGTGGTGGGGAAGATGCTGGAGTTAATTATAAAAGATGAAATAGCAGCATATTTGGATAGGCGTAATCATGCTTGACTAATCTTCTGGAATTTTTTGAGGTTATAACTAGGAAAATGGACAAGGGAGAGCCAGTGGATGTAGTGTACCTAGATTTTCAGAAAACCTTTGATAAGTCCCACATAGGAGATTAGTGGGCAAAATTAGAGCACATGGTACTGGGGGTAGGATACTGACATGGATAGAAAATTGGTTGGCAGACAGGAAACAAATAGCAGGGGTTAACGGGTCCCTTTCAGACTGGCAGGCAGTGACTAGTGGGGTACCGCAAGGCTCGGTGCTGGGACCACAGCTATTTACAAAATATATTAATGATTTAGAAGAAGGGATTAAAAGTAACATTAGCAAATTTGCAGATGACACAAAGCTGAGTGGCAGTGTGAACTGTGAAGAGGATGCTATGAGGATGCAGGGTGACTTGGACAGGTTGGATGAGTGGGCAGATGCATGGCAGATGCAGTTTAATGTGAATAAATGTGAGGTTATCCACTTTGGTGGCAAGAACAGGAAGGCAGATTATTATCTGAACGGTGTCAAGTTAGGAAAAGGGGAAGTACAACGAGATCTGGGTGTCCTTGTCTCCGTCCAGTCACTGAAAGTAAGCACAGCAGGCAGTGAAGAAAGCTAATGGCATGTTGGCCTTCATAACGAGAAGTTGAGTATGGGAGCAAATAGATCCTTCTACAGTTGTACAGGGGCCCTGGTGAGACCACACCTGGAGTATTGTGTACAGTTTTGGTCTCCAAATTTGAGGAAGGACATTCTTGCTATTGAGGGAGTGCAGCGTAGGTTAATTCACGAGGTTAATTCCCGGGATGGTGGGACTGTCAAAGCGACTGGGCTTATGTGCACTGGAATTTAGAAAGATGAGAAGGGATCTTATTGAAACATATAAGATTATTACGGGATTGGACACGTTTGAGGCAGGAAACATGTTCCCGATGTTGGGGGAGTGCAGAACCAAGGGCCAAAGTTTAAGAATAATGGGTAGGCCATTTAGGACGGAGATGAGGAAAAACGTTTTCACCCATAGATTTGTAAATCTGTGGAATTCTCTGCCTTAGAAGGCAATGGAGGCCGATCCTCTGGATGCTTTCAAGAGAGAGTCAGATCGAGGTCTTAAAGATAGCGGAGTCAAGGGATATGGGGAGAAGGCAGGAATGTGATGTGGATGATCAGCCATGATCACAGTGAATGGTGGTGCTGGTTCGAAGGGCCGAATGGCCTACTCCTTCAGCTATTGTCTATTGTATATTGTCTATTGTCTGCATGGAAAGTTCCAAATATTTTTGTAGCGCATTTCTGTAAACATAAAAAACACGTGGGGCAAGCTGGGGACATGGATATGCAGGGAGTAGAGGAATATGCAGGCAGAGTGGAATAGTTTAGCTTGGAATTATGTTCGGCACGGGCTTTGTGGGTCGAAGGGCCTGTTCATGCCTGACAGCCCGGGATGGGGAGAACAGGTATCAAGGGTTATGGCGAGAAGGCAGGAAAATAGGATTAGAAGGCAGCGATCAGCCATGATTGGATGGCGGAGTAGGCTCGATGGGCCGAATGGCCTAATTCTACTCAGATAAAATGTGACGGTGAACTTGTGGGTATATTACGGAGGAACATCGGGAGAGGGATTCATGAAGTCTGAAGAAGGGTTTCGGCCCGAAACGTTGCCTATTTCCTTCGCTCCATAGATGCTGCTGCACCCGCTGAGTTTCTCCAGCTTTTTTGTGTAACCAACGAGGGATTCATGGTATTGGGCAACAGGTTCACCGGCCGTGGCTGGGAGCGGCGAGTCATCTCCCCGATGACATTCGGTGTATGATACATTTCCCACAGAGTTCCGGGATTCTCTGGAAGCGCTGGGCAATCGGCGACCTGCTGCCCAATAAGGGCAATGTGGCCTTTAAAGCTGCAGATCCGTTTCTTTTTCCAGCTCGAACTGCAGTATTTTTACTCCGACCTTATCCATCGGCAGGGGCAACGTGCTGGCCACATCATTAACTGCAACTAGTCCAGTAACATCACATCACTATTAACCACTTATCCTTTTGATCCAAAACGTGACTCGCTATATCTGGACCATTTACGCGTTAGCACATTGGCGTTTCCATAGTACATTAAGATTGATAAATTCCCAGATGCATCCTTGAACCCCGTGGAAAGCGAATGAACATTTTTTGTAAAGGCCCATCTAGAATTACTACATCATCTTTTGCCTCAGGTAAAGTTCTAGGAGGCTGGAGGGTTGCAAATATTGTATCGTTATTTAAGAAGGGCAGCAAGCACAAGCCAAGGAACTGCAGGCTGGTGAGCCTGACATCAATAACGGGAGAGTTATTGGAGGCGATTCTACCAGCAGTTAGATGGACAAGAGCTGATTAGGGACAGTCAGCAGTGCTTGGTGCACAGGAAATTGTGTCTCATAAATATGTTAGACTTTTTTGAAGAGGTAACCAGGAGGATTGATGAGGGCAGGGCAGTGGAAATTGTCCATATGGCTTTAGCAAGACCTTTGGTAGGCTAGTCTGGAAGGTTAGATTTGTATGTATGGGATCCAGGGAGAGCTAGTTAATTGGACACATGATGGTAGGAAGTGGAGGATGATGGTGGGAGGTTGCTCTCTGGACTGGAAGCACCCGACTAGTGGCCTGCCTCAGGGATCAATGCTGGTCCAAATATTGTTCATCATTTCCTGAACAATTTGAGTGAGAAAGCACAAGATATTATGAGTACATTTGCAGATTACACTAAAATATGTGATATCGTAGACAGTGAAGATGGTTATCAACAATATCAGTGGGCTCTTGATCAGCTGGATAAATGGGCAGAGGAATGGCAAATGGTGTTCAATTCAGATAAGTGCAAGGTGGTGCATTTTGGGAAATCAATGCAGGAAAGGTTTTTCACAGTAAATAGTAGGACCTTGTTGAGCGTGGTTAAAAAGAGAAACCTGGAGCACAAATGCATAGTTGCCTGAAAGTGGCATTAGTACAAAGTGTGGTGAAGAAGCTGTTTGTCATGCTACCCTTCATCAGTCAGGGAATTGAATATTGAAGATGGTACATTATGGTGCAGATTTCCAAGGTGTTTGTGAGGCTGCACTTGGAATATTGTAACGTAGAATATTGTGTTCAGTTTTGTTTACCTTACAATAGGAACTATGTCATTAAGCTGGAAAGAGAGTAAAAAATACTTACAAGGCTTTTGTTTGGACTCAAGGACCTGAGTTACAGCAAGAGGCTGTATTTTATTCCTTGGCAGGCTGGCATTTTATTCCTTGAAGTGTGGAAGATTGAGGGGTAATCCACTAAAAGTGTATAAGATTCTGAGGGGCATAGATAAGGTCACACCTTTTTTCCAGGGAACGGTGATCAAAAACTCAAGGGTGTAGGTTTAAGGTAAGACGGAAAAGATTTAATAGGAACCTGAGGGGCAACCTTTTTCACAGATGCTGGTGGATATATGGAGCAAATTGCCTGAGGCAGTGGTTAGGCAGGTACAATAACTATATTTAATATACAATTGGACAGGTACATGGTTAGGAAAGGCTTAGCGGGAAATGGGCCAAACATGAGCAAATGGGACTAGCTTAGATGGGCACCTTGGTTGGCATAGTTGAGTTGGTCTGATGGACCTGTTTGCATGCTATAATACTCTGTGATTCTCTGACTACTATGGAGGCCTCATCCGTCAGTTAACATTTTCTCTCTCAAAGAGGATTGACAGGAGAAATCATCAATTATTTTTCCGATGGAATTTCATGTCCTACATTTAATGTCGCTTACTACTCCCAAGTGGATAAAAATAATGGCTCTTGAAAGAATTAGGAATCACGTGTAATGAGGCCCATTCTGGCATTGTATTCCATCTGAGCCAGTACTGTACACTGACAAAATGGCGGCGGCGCGGGCACACCACGATGCCCTGTGTCTCCCTAGAATGGGAAAAATAGCGACTCTACTCTGATCAAGAAGGCTCATCAGCGTCTCTTCTTCCTGAGGAGACTGAAGAAGGTCCATCTGTCTCCTCAGATCCTGGTGAACTTCTACCGCTGCACCATCGAGAGCATCCTTACCAACTGCATCACAGTATGGTATGGCAACTGCTCTGTCTCCGACCGGAAGGCATTGCAGAGGGTGGTGAAAATTGCCCAACGCATCACCGGTTCCTCGCTCCCCTCCATTGAGTCTGTCCAAAGCAAGCGCTATCTGCGGAGGGCGCTCAGCATCGCCAAGGACTGCTCTCACCCCAACCATGGACTGTTTACCCTCCTACCATCCGGGAGGCGCTACAGGTCTCTCCTTTGCCGAACCAGCAGGTCGAGGAACAGCTTCTTTCCCGGCGGCTGTCACTCTACTCAACAACGTACCTCGGTGACTGCCAATCACCACCCCCCCCCCCCGGACACTTATTATTATTTATTCAAATCGTTTGCTATGTCGCTCTTCAAGGGAGATGCTAAATGCATTTCGTTGTCTCTGTACTGTACACTGACAATGACAATTAAAATTGAATCTGAATCTGAATCTGAATCTGTTTCTTCTTCAGCAGAGCAGGACTATATCCTAACATATGGCGAAGTGTTCAGTAGTCGCATAACAACAGCAAAGAAACACGATTATGAATTTGGTGGGACATGTTTTCAAGCTTTTGTATCAACTGCCCATGGGGAAATGGTGGAAGAGGGAATGACCAGGGTGAAACAGTCCTTGGTAATGTTGGTTGCTTTCCCGAGGCAGCATGAAGTATAGATTGAGTCAATGGTGGAGGGGAGGGGGGTAGAGGCTGGTTTGTGTGATGGACTCAGCTACATCCACAACTCTGCGATTTATTGTGGTCTTTAACAGAACTGTTGCTAAACAAGGCTGTGATGCATCCCAAATGGATGCTTTCCGCAGGAGTAAGAATGTAGAAATTGGTAAGGGTGCTTGGAAATTTGCCAAATTTCATTAGTCTTCTGAGGAAGTAGAGGCATTGGTGTTAAATATTCTGCACTCTGGTATTTTTCTCTTTGCTCTATCCTTTGTATTCATGTCTGGCTTAATTGTGCTGATGTGCAGTATCATTTTACTGAATCGCATGTAAAGCTTTTCACTGTAGCTCACTACATGTGACAATAGTAAACCAATCCGAATAGCAAGTGGGGTCAAGCATGACAACCGCACAATTTTACTTTGATCGTTTTTTCCTGAATTGCCCAGATTCCTACTTTTATTGTTTATTTCTAAACATGGAATAGAAAATTTAATTAGTCAGCATGATGTCTCAATGTAATGGAGCATATGTGGATGTCTACAGACAGTTTTTACACTGAAGGTATATATATATCTGTATAATTATTTTAAATTATTTCCAAATAAAATTTGGGCATACACAAATGATTTTGTATATGAGCTGCTTTTTATATAATCCATATATCATAAATTTGGGGGAAATTACACAATTACAGATACCAATTGAAAATGTAGAATAAAACAAATGAATATTTATCTCTAACTTGTCCCAGTCAGCCTACATTATAATCAGTCATTGGGGTGAAGTCCAATCGCTTCATTGTGAATCATTTCTCTTCCAAGTCTCTGACTTATGCCAGGTCAAGTACAGTCTGTTCCTATTAAGTAAATAAATAGTTTGTCCCAAACCTCTGCTCTCCTACCACGTTAGGTGGTGGGGATCGTGAGGAATGCTTGATATACTGGGACTGCAATTTTTAAAGACTTTGTAAGCTTTATGAACTCAAAACTATTGTTTTTATTTTAAAGTTTCAAAGTGAAGAAGCTCGGTATTAAATGTTAGATGCAGGAAGGTCATCCTTTGTGAAATCCTAAAAATCATGAAAGGAAAGCTGAAATATTCCTTAATAAATACCACTCTGTTGTGCTTTAAATCAATCATCAAAGCACATTGCTAACCTAAAATAGTCACTGAAAGATTATATAAAGTGGAGTTCCATTGTTTGTATCAAATTATTATTCCTAAATGATTTTGTGAATAATTACATTGATCTTTATTGTGTGGGGACAATATGAACAGGCAAAATTATTGTGGGGATTATTGCGGATTCACCTTCAGTCAAATGACTGGATCAACACTCCCTTAATCAGAAAATTACTGTTTTTAATTCTGCTGCTGCTGTATTCTAAATGCAAAACGAGGAAGAATAATAACTCAGATTGCATCCCTTGTGTCTCAGATGTTGAGTTTGAAATTGGTGTTGGCTCTTTTTCCAACAGAGGAATACTTTGTGTGGACCATTGGAGGCTTGTCTGGTGGGAGTATCCTGAGGACATTAGAAATATCCTCAAAAGAAGAACTTGTGCCAGTGTGAATGTAAGATTAGGGATCAAGAAAGGAAAATCACACAATCTGATCTGATCCCTCATGACTTTCTCCAGGAACTACGCTAATTACTTTTTTTTTAACAGTTCTTGTCCACCAGCAGCCAAGTAAACTATTGTGGTCTGATACTCTCAGTAAAGTCAGAATCCTATCTGGTTCCAACTTCCTTTTGGATGCTTCAATCATGATTGAATACTCTCGTCTAATGCACTGTGAACTGCGGGCTGGACAAGCTAGATGCAGAAAAAATGGTCCCTATGTTGGGCGAGTCCAGAACCAGGAGCCACAGTCTTAGAATAAAGGGGAGGTCATTTAAGACTGAGGTGAGAAATAACTTTTTCTCCCAGAGAGTTGTGAATTTGTGGAATTCCCTGCCACAGAGGGCAGTGGAGGCAGTGGAGGCCAAATCACTGGATGGATTTAAGAGAGAGTTAGATGGAGCTCTAGGGGCTAGTGGAGTCAAGGGATATGGGGTGAAGGCAGGCACGGGTTATTGATAGGGGACGATCAGCCATGATCACAATGAATGGCGGCTGGCTTGAAGGGCCGAATGGCCTCTTCCTGCACCTATTTGCTATGTTTCTATGTTAACTATCGTGAACTATCAATACCGAGTAATGAGGAAATTGCCCAGTAAACTAAATTTACTTGGTAGGATTTCACAACTGAAATTTTTTTATGAATTGCTTTAATTATGAGAATTATAATGATATCTTTAGTTAACATAAATTAAGGTAAATTCCTGTAGCATTAGATGGGATATTCTGAGGCATTTTATGGCGCCAAAATGAGCAAATAGCTCAATGTTTAGTTCAGCCAGTTTCGCTGACTTCATTCCTATTTGTATGGGAATCAAATCAGTGAAATTGACAATGCAGAAAATTCTTCGGTCAAATAGTTTGTCCTTCATGTATGCCAAAAAATCAAACCCTCCCTTGCCTTTTCCTGTGACAAAGAAGGTGCATCAAAGCCTCTACTTTCTTAGAAATTTAAAGTGATTCACATATCACCAAATTTTCCAAAAAACCTCTACAAATGCATTGGCTAGTTGCATCATTGTAATTCCAAATACACAGGAACATAACAAGCTACAGAGAACTGTTTGCTCAGCCCAGTCTATCACAGGCACAGCCCTCCCCACCATCAAAAGAATGAATGACTGATTGTCATATGTATGAGGCGTTGCCTGAAGAAGGCAATGTCTATCATCAAGGATCCAGTTCATCTGGGCCATGCCTTCTTCTTGCTGCGACCATCAGGCAGGAGGTGCAGAAGCCTAAAGTCTCTCACCCCTAGGTTAAGAAACAGTTACTTTCCAATGACCATCAGTTTCTTGTGCGATCAACACACTCCTAATCCTATCTTGACAATGGAATGCTACAGACCACTTCTCACACTACAATGGACTTGTTGTCCCATATTGCACTAAAATGCCTTGTTTATGTTTTGCACCGTTTTTTTCTTTTCACTGTCTTCTAGAATTGGTGTGATTTATGTATAATTTATGATTTTGTGTGATGTCTGAGTATGTGCCTGTGATGCTGTTACCAGCAAAAAAAAATTATTGCACCTGTACCACCGCATAAGTATACATATGACAATAAGTTTGGCTTTACAGAAGCTTCAAAATCCTCCATGCAGTATTTCCCTCTCAACCAACAGTTAAAACCAAGTTAGTTAATAAGTCAATTTACTAATGTTTGTGATATCTTGCTCTGCTCAGTGACTGTTCAGTTAATCACAGGGCTTCATACGTAAGCTAGCTGAGGGATAGAAATTAGAAACGGGCTCTTCGGTCCACAGAGTCCACACACAACATCGATCACCCGTTCACACTAGTTCTATGTTATCCCATTTTAGCACCCACTCCTTACACACCAGGGGCAATTTACAGAGGTTAATTCAGCTACAAACCCGCATGTCTTTGTGATGTGGGAAGAAACCAGAGTACCCTCAGGAAACCCACGCAATCACATGGAGAACGTGCAAACTTCATACAGACAGCAGCTGAGGTCAGGATCAAGCCTGTGTCTCTGGCATAGGAAGACAGCAGATCAATCACTACAGTATGTAAAGATATTTGTGACCTGCACTAGATTTGAATTGTGGCCTTTTGAAGAATCATATTTTCTTTTCTGTTCTAGTTATAATCCTGGGCAAAATAGTACATTTATTGTAATGGAGTGCTCAGTTGATGTTATGTTAAAACTTGGCCATTCACCTTTCACAAACTGAATTGAGATGGCTGAAATCTGTATTACTGTATGGTGATCACATTATTGTTAAAAGAATATAGTGGCACTGGAGAGAGTGCAAAACAGATTAACATGGATGATACATCCGATGTTCTTAGGCCCCCTTCGATCATGGCTGACCATGGGTGTCCCCAGGGTGTTATTCCCTATATGGAGGATGCCTGTGCGTGACTTTGTTTAACGTGGGGAGGCAGGTGCACAGACAGCCATCCCACAGTCCTTGACAGTTCTGGGTCAGGATCCAGTGGCATGGAGTCCAAGGCGACCGGAGATCCTTTTCTGCTGCAGCCTTCATCTGCCTTACCAGACATTGTTCTGCAGCCTTCATCCGCCTTCCCAGATGCTCCACTAAGGTCAGCCATCATCCTCCGCCTGTTCCACTGTTGAGGTCTTGGTTAGATTGCTCTTTGTCAGAGACCTCCCCCTCGACCTTACTGCCATGGATGGCTCTACCAGGAGCATAGCTCTAGACAGCATCTCTCTCTGGATCTCAGGTCCACACAAGCTGACAATCCACCACGTCAAGGTGACATCTGATGTAAAGCAAGATATAACAGGCTAAGCTATTCTTTTCACTAAAATATTTTTCTTTGGAATAATTGACAGATAGAAGAAAACAGAGGAGAGGAGAAGAACAAAAGCAGAAATCACCAGGACCCAAGAACTGAAACAGGGAATGCAGAAAACAAAATATTTTTATAAAAAGAGTGTCATGAAAGCAGCGTAAATATTATTGTATATATTATATAGATTGATTTCAGTAAGAAGCTGGATGTACATTTAATGGAGAGATACTGTAAGTCTAGATAAGTACAAGTTGACTGGAAGGTAATCGACTGGTTGTGCTGAATGGCTTGTTTCTGTGCTGTATTATCTATGTACTATGAGGCGTGAAGTACATTCAACCTCGGGTAACTGGGAGACAGGATGGTAATGGAATCTGCATGGCAATCACCTTATCTTATTTCTTGCTGATTCTGTCGATTTCAAATGGAACATCTTTATCACCTATAGATGTCTATGAAATTATGAGAGGTGTACATGGGGTAGTTAGTCAGAACCTTTTTCCCAGGGTAGAAATGCCAAAGGTTAGAGGGCACAGCTTTAAGGCAAGAGGGACAAAGTTTAATGGGAGATGTAGGGAACAAGTTTTTTTAGAGAGAGTGGCGGGTGCCTGGACCATGCTGCAGAGTTGTGGTGGAAGCAGATATAATAGTGGCATTTTAGAGGTATTTAGGATATGCAGGGAATGGAGGGATATGGATCACGTGCAGGCAGACATTGTTTAAATTGGCTACAGTTAGTATAGCATTATGTTTGGCATGGAAGTTGTGGACTGATAGACTTGTTCCTGTCTTCTTCTGCTCCTTGCATATGGAGTGCACAGCCTAAAGTTGTAGGACAACTTGTTCTATTTGATCTTATTTGATTGTGCATGCCAGGTTGATTGGATTCGTTGAAACAGGGCGGACCAAGGAACAAGGAAGGTTGCAATCTCCCACCCAGCTTGTTCCTGTGATGTTACTGTGCTGTATTCGAGGTATGATCTGGGCTCCATTGTATCTCACTGTATCTCTTCTCAGCTAACAGCAGTTATGGTTAACCTCTCCCAAAATGAGCAAGTAGCTCAATGTGTTTAGTTCAGCCAGTTTCGCTGACTTAATTTCCATTTGTATGGAAGTCGAATCAGTGAAACAAGGAACAAGGACCAAGGTCTAAGGAAATAAATACATTTGTGCCACATACTTTTAAAATAATTTTAATTGCACTAATTGTAAGGACAGTATTTGAAAATTTGAAGGAAACTATTGCACAACTAAGTAGAGTTTTCAGGGTTAAGGAAGTGTTCAGCGATGTCAATGTCTTTGGGTGGCTTTGAAGATAAATACATCTCATTTTAGAAGACTCAATTTTTTCATGGTTATGTTCATGAGAGTCATCAATTCTGTTGTTTTCCCCAAACAGTGTGGACATCAGTGATGCCATCTGTGGAGATGCTCAATTCACACAAAGCAACTTCTGGAGTTCCATGGACAGTTTCCAGCAGTTTCACGATGAGATGATAGGAAACAATTACAGTTTTTCCATTACAATAAAGGTGAACCACACGATAAATGTAATCACTTGCTCTAAAGTTATAAACTAATTTAACCCAGTTTTCTTCACTTACTTTTAAACGACACATAAAGTACCGATGAAGCATACCGACCCAAATCCAAAACATTATCAGTCCATTCTCGCCTCAGATGCTGCATGACCCACTGTGTTCGTCCAACAAATTGCGTTCTGCTCGTGATTCTACCATCAGCAGTTTCTTGTGTCTCCTCTTAGAATATTGTATGTTTCATTATGTCATTCATACTCTTCTGTATTTCATAGACTCTGGGTGTAAACTATTGTTTTCCTTTATATGACCAGGAACCAGCATGGTGAATATTTGCCACACTCCCTCGAGATCAAGTTGGTCTACTGAAATGGATGACTTCATATTTTTTCTCACCGTGCTCCACCAGTCATGTGGCTGCCCATTCACTTAGCTTGTCTAAATTCCCACGAAACCTCTTTATATCCATCATTGCTCACATTCCCATGGTTTTGTATCACCAGAAAACTTGGAAATATTCCATTTGATTTTGAAATGTAGTTAATATATAGAGTAATGAGAGGCATATAGACAGTCAAAATCCTAGGGTGAAAATGTCAAAGGCTGGAGGGCATTGCTTGAAATTGAGAGGGGCCAAGTTCAATGGAGACACATGGATCAAGTATTTTTACACAGAGAGTGGTGGGTGCCTGGGACATGCTACCAGGGGTGGTGGTGGAAGCAGATATGATAGTGGCATTTAATTTTTTAGAAAGGCACATGGTATGCAGGAGTGGAGGGATATGGATCACGTACAGGCAAAGAAGATTAGCATCATTTTTGATACGGATATTGCGGGCTGAAGGACACGTTAATGTTCTATGTTCTATGTTCTATGTATGAGTTAACCTACTGTTCCACAAAAATGCTAGTTAACCTCTTGAAAATGCTCCTGTTACTTTTAGTGTATTTTCTTTGTTTTTTTTGGTTTTACTATGCCTTTATTTAATGTCACATTTCATTTTATAATAAGCCAGGACTCACAATGGTAGCAGAGTAACTGTGGTGCTTTAATCTGCCAATTCTCCTTCAATATAGATTTATTAATAAACATTTGTTGACTATTGCATGACCAGCACACTAAGAACAGGTCTGGACTAACCCCATTAACTTACTCTCTCCACATTTAATCAGTTTTAAAGATAGCACAATTATCAATTCAGTTACAATTATGCTTATTGGTCTTGGTACACCATGTCAATATAATTTCAAATACATTAATTAATTTTCTTAGTATCATAAATCTTTATCCAATTGACACAGTTATCCTTTAGGTCAGTGGGTTGTTGATTCATGTTCCACCTTGCTGTTCATTCAAATGTACCCTGAAGAGCATGGTTAACTGGTTGCATCTCCTGGTTCGGCAACTTGAACTCGAAAGAAGGAGATTGGTAGACACTGGCCGGTCCATCACAGGTACTGGTCTCCTCTCCATCGACAGGATCTCCAGGAGGTGCAGCCTCCAAAAGGAAGTCTGAAAACCGTCATCACCGAGTTGAGGAATAGCTTTTCCCCCCAAGCTATCCAGGCCCTTGAACACCATACAACACTAAACTCAACTATGAAATTCTCTGGACAATCTTTGATTGCACTGAGAATTTGGGGTTGTTTTTGCACTAGTATTGTGGTAATTAATTTATTGTGTTTTTTCATCTATTATGTATTATCTCTATATATTGTGTTTCCAGGTCTGTTATGCTGCTGCAAATAAGAATTTCATTCATCCACTGTCAGTACATATGACAATTAAACACTCCTGAATCTTGAAGCTCTGGACTCCTGACTCTCCAGACATTTGA
This sequence comes from Leucoraja erinaceus, assembly GCF_028641065.1. Taxonomy (NCBI): domain Eukaryota; kingdom Metazoa; phylum Chordata; class Chondrichthyes; order Rajiformes; family Rajidae; genus Leucoraja; species Leucoraja erinaceus. The sequence continues at coordinate 11,109,434 of NC_073404.1, forward strand.
GTGCATTTATGTGGACACTATCATGGTGCATTGTAGGTGCTGCTAGTATGATGAGCTGCATTGCTGGAGGTGCATCTTTTTGGATGTTTTCCATCGACTGGTCATTGTTTCCTGTTTAAAGAAGCTTACAATTTGCAAGTTGGCTGCTGAATTTCCTGCAACAGTGACTTAATTTCAAAAGTATGTCATTTTCTGCGAAATATTTTGAGATGACCTCAGGCAAAAAAAGTGCTCCAAAAAAAACACGTCAGTCCTTTTTCTTTCAAGAAAATCTTGCAGTAACTAACACAACTTATCCATTAGTGACAGTTGATTCTTCGCCATTGGCCCAATTTACACATTTGTGTGTCTTTAACTTTTAAATCCTTCCATATAGATTTCAAATAAAAAGGGGGAAAAAATCATCTTAACTTTCAAAATCCTGAAGGTCAAAATTTTTGGAAAACCATCATATTAATACCGAGTTTAATAATATTAATTGTCTTGTATATATCACAGTCCAGAAGAAATTTCCTTTGGTTGTATTTTTCAGTCTTGAAATGTGAGGCTGACAATGTTGGCATTAACTTTACATCCCTGCCCTACTTGCTTGCTATGATTATCTTCAAGGAAAAATCTTCCAATTGAAATTGTCAGATTGGCTCTAGAGGATTTGAACTGGTGACCTGGTAAAAAAAAACCCACAGTGCTGGAGGAACTCAGCAGGTCAGGTAGCATCTGTGGAGGGAATGGACAGGTGACGTTTTGGGTCAGGACCTTTCTTTAGACTGATTGGAACAGGGAAGGAGGGGAATGTTGGAAAAGAGAGGTGGGGACGAGACAACGCCTGGCAAGTGATAGGCGGAGACAAATAAAGGGGATTCATTGGCAGTTGGGTGGAGGAAGTGACAATGGAGACAATAGGGTGTCAAAGAGGAGAAAAGAGGAGTGAAAGAGAGGGATATAGATGGAAGGGAGCGGGGGAGGGGAGATCAACTGGACAAAAGTGAAGCGAGAGACTCGGGGATGAGAGTTGATTGTATGAAGGAGGAGAAAGGAGCTGAGTGACTGGGGGGAAGGGAGATAGTGGGAGAAATGGGTACTCACCAGGGTGGGACTGGGGGACCTCAGGAAAGCAAGAGGTAGTTAGTGGGGCTTTACTTGACATTGTAGAATTCAATGTTCATACCACTGGGTTGCAAGCTACCCAAGCGGAATATGAGGTCTGGAAATATTACCATCATGCTGCAATAGCTGAGATTACAAGTGCACTGCAAGACCCACACAACCCTTCAAGAAACGGGACGGACATAAGCACAACACACAAAATGCGGAAGTTACTCAGCGGGCCAGGCAGCAACTCTGGATAGAAGGAATGTTTCGGGTTGAGACCCTTTTTCAGGTCTTGACCCGAGATGTCACCCATTCCTTCTATCCAGAGATTCTGCCTGTCCCGCTGAGTTACTCCAGCATTTTGTGTCTTTCTTCGGTATAAACCAGCATCTGCAGTTCCTTCCGACACATAAACACAACACATGTAGCTTCTGCTGTCATGATTTGAGAAAAGAAAGTCAATTGCTCCTACTTCTGCACATGTTTAGGCAATAACAAATACGAGATCAACCCTGATTATAATGGGCTACTTTGCATTTCATCACTTTTGGATAATTGCAGGAAAAATCTAAGTTTAGATTAGGGGCTCCCAGGAAGTACTGAACAACGCAGTCATTGTACAGGGGACGGAAGACAATTGAAAAGTATAGAAACTAACAAGCAGGGAAGGAAACAATATGCCAGTGAATACTCCCATGAAAAAATGTCCGTAAACTTTCAATATTAGAACAGAATGTATGTTGCACAGCAGAGGTAATAATGGAAAGAATGACCCAGACCTCAAGGTTGTCTTTGAAATAATTTTTCCTCGAACTTTCTTTGAAGGACAGAAACATAGCAACTTGGTCCTCATCTGTTTCCAATACAACATGTTTTTTTTTCATTGGCAGTCCTTTTGCAGAAGCACCTTTTAGTGCTGCATTTCTTGTTTAGAGTCCACACCTGTTGGGTGTTCTTGGAGTTTTTAATATACAAGAACCATTACGGAGTCTGAACAACAGCCAGTCTGGAGTCTGCTGCCTGAATTTATCTCCAATTTAAGTGCCTCATTGCAAGGCGGTCAGTAATCCAGGTGGCTCCAAGGATTAAAGTCTCAGTTCTATAGTGCTTCAATTGGTCATTATCGGACTTTAGGATTTATTTGGTCATTTGATTGGCATAAAACTATACTGGTTTCATTTCTGAAAAGTAGACTTGGAGTAAACAGACATATTAAGATATTCTATTAAACCTGTTGATTATGAAACTACTGTTCCCCATTCTAAAATGGGAAAACAATTGGTAACATTGCCCGGACAGTGCTTGTGTGTTCATTTTCCGTATGCTTCAGCTGATTGTTTTCTGAAGATATGATTTTAAGTATCATGGAGAGAACAGTTTTGACTTTTGAGGAATAATTAACTTTTAAAAATCCTGTGAACATTCTAACCTGAAATGAATCATCCACCTTTGGAGCATGGGTGATATGGTGCTTCAGCTGATTATTAGTGGCTCACGGAACAAGCAAACACACTCAGACTTTCTGGCTGAACAAAGCTGAAGATCATCGCCTTCTTATTCAATAAGAATCCTTTTTTGTATTACCTTTATTGTCACTATTAACATCACTATCAATACAGTTAATAATACTACTAATACTATTATTATTAATACTCCAATTACTGCTAATAATAAAATAAGTTTTTATATCAGGCCTTTTAATGCAGAACAATCAACAATGTCTCATGAAGTTGAATACAAGGTAATATCAGCAGAAATGTGTAGCAAGGAACTGCAGATGCTGATTTACACTGAAGATAGACACAAAACTCTGGAGTAACTCAGCGGGACAGGCAGCTGAGCATTCTCTGGTAAGAAGGAATGGGTGACGTTTTGGGTCAAGACCCTTCTTGAACCGGAATGTCACCCATTCCTCCTCTCCAGTGATGTAATATCAAGAGATGTGACCAAAATGATAGCTGAATAATTGGGCATCAGCCAATGCCTTAAAAGGAAGATAGATACAAGATAGTCTTAGAAGGAAGATGGGTTGTGGTGTAATGATTTTGGGAGGTGATTTCATTGGAATAAACTGACTCTGATCAGCAAAACTGAGTACTTGTGATAAATGTTTTAAAACAGTATGTTGAGGTGAGAACGTTTAGAACCAAACACTTAGAGAAACCAAAATGGGCAGCAAGCTAACAATGTTTAACAAATATTTAAATATTATAACCAAAAGAATATCAAGCAATAAATCTTGAGTAAAAGACAAAGTGCAAGAATAACCCAGTGGGTCAGGCAGCGTCTGTGAAGGGAATGGAAATGCAACATTTTGGATCAGGACCCAAAGTCTGAAGAAAGGCTACAACATGAAACGTCGCTTCCCCATTCCCTCCACAGATGCTGAGTTACTCCAGCACTCTGTGTTTTACGCAAGATTCCAGCATCTATAGTTCCTTGTGTCTCAATAAATCTTGAGTAACACTTCAACTGTAGATTGGTAGATATGAAGACGGAGGTTGCTTGCCTGGGATCAATGCAGCAATCTTACCTGTGTCTTGGATATGGAGAGATGTCTGCATGACCCAGACTGGCAGGTCAGGGGAGCATGAGGGAAAGCCACTCTGAAGGAAGTACTGTTTCAAGTGCGAGAGGTTAATTGAGGTGTTACCTCAAATAGATGTACATGATCCTAATTTGTAAAGGAAGCACAGATAAATGAGAATTGTCAGTGAAGGGCTGTGGGGAAGAAGCAGAGTGTGACTAAATGAACAGGTCTTTCAAAGATTCAGGTCAGAAAAAGTAGCTGAATAGCCACTTTATGGGCTGCATAATTCTATACCTCAATGAAGAAGGAAGAAGAAAGGTCCTCTGAGAACAATTTGTAATAAAACAGGTTACATATTTGAATTAATGAATGATAATTTATTATCACATGTGACATGTTACAATGAGATTCTTTGTTTTGCATACACAAGTATGCAAAGAATTGCCACATATAGGGCACCGACAAAGTATTTAATTTAGTCCAATGTTCCCTCTTTGGTTCTCGACGCCACCCCCATGCCTCATTGTTTTCGATGGCACGTCCTCATCCCACATCCGGTGCACACGCGGCCCACTAACCTCCGGCAGCCACTGCGGGCCCGTCTTCGACCACCGCCGGGTCCTCTTTTGACGGCTCTGAGGCACTTGCCGGGAGCTTCCCACTGCGGTGCTCGCCGGGAGCTTGTTCTATTTCAAAAGCTCAAGCACATTATTCTGAAGAAGGATCCCAACCCAAAATGTCGCCTGTCCATTCTCTTCACAGACGCAGCCTGACCTGCTGAGTTACACCAGCACTTTGTGTTTTACTCAAGATTCAAGCATCTACAGTTCCTTGTGCCTCCATCCAACTCTGGACCAGCTTTACAAAACTGCAGTGTTTGTAGATAAGGCAATCTGTAGGAGCATGTCAATGATGTGAGGAGGTGCCAAGTACTGGTTCAGGCCTTTGGGCACCACACAAGAGCAGATAAATTAATTTGTAATTAATGATTGATTTTTACACATCATTCCAATTAATTTCTGAAAGAGCTGGCGTCGCTGACTCCAATCCCAGCATTGGGTTACAGGCATCAAATGACATGGACACTTTGCACAAGAGTAATGTCAGTTGTTGACCAGACTGCGATCAGCCAAAAGTTAGAACAGAATCATGGAGTCTTCTATTGCAAGGTCAATTGTACAGCCAGGTCAATGGTTACAGTTGCTCTGCCTTCCTGCTGCCTTTGCTGGGTGACCTGTAAGTTTGCCAAACTAATTCCAATCAGAACTTTGTTCCATTATAATCCACCCATTGATTGGTCCTCGACAATTATGTTGCTTCCAGGAATTTTTAAACCAACAGAGCAAATGTGTAAACTAATCTTTCTTCTAAAAACACCTCACGAGAAGGAGTGATCTGTGGGCTGGTTGGGTGTAATGGTTTGCTTCTTTGATGTACATTCGACTCATCCCAGATATCCTCCTTGTTGCTCCTTTCATGCTCTGCCGTGCCCAGCTGGGTGCTCAGCAGATATGGAGACAAAGGCCACCATATAAATGATGAACAGCTGAATATCCAGAATACTTTAAAATATTTATTCTGCCAACATTATTAAAATGTGTTCGCAGTGTGCCAAAAATGAGGCATGATAGAAAATGGAAAACGTTTTGTCCTCGTCTAGGTAGGATTTCCGTGTGATAAACGATAAACCCACAACACGTGGCCATTTGGTCCATTATGTCTATGCTGGCTGATAATCAAGATTCAAGATTCAATTTATTTGTCATTTGGACCCCTTGAGGTCCAAACGAAATGATGTTTCTGCAGCCATACATTACAAACAAATAGACCCGAGACACAACATAATTTACATAAACATCCATCACATTGCTGTGATGGAAGGCCAAAAAAAATTATCTCTCCACTGCACACGCGGCCCCCCCCCACCCCCCCCGTCTTCGACCGCCGAGTCAGAGTCAAAGTCAAAGGCCCCGGGAGCTGGCGATCGCGATTGTCCCACGGCCATTAAAGCCACGCCGGGTGATGCAAGGTCGCACAAGAGCCCCCGGCGTGCGCTCGCAGAGTCCCGCGGCCATTCCAAGCCGCGCAGGGCGGTGCTGTAAGGCCCCAGCTCCAGGAGCTCTTCAACCCCGCAACTCGGGCGGGAGAAGTCGCCGTTGCAGGAGCCCTGAAAAGCGGTCTCCCTCCAGGGACCCGCGGGCTCCAATTAATTTCTGAAAGTGCCGCCGTCCGCCAGACCCAGCAGTTGCAGCCATCTGACATCTCCGAGAATAAGTCGGTTGTTGACCAGACCGCAGCAGCAGCTCCAGAGTGTACCATGCTCTTCACCCGCTCTGGACTTGGTCAGTTGCTCCGCGACGCTGTTTGAGGTGAGTCGTCGGCACCAGAGCCCCCGGTCTTCCTGTTGGAGGCCGCTCCACTTGACAGCCCCAACGACAACGGAGACCCCACGAAGAAAAGGTCGGGTGTTCTCCCGTGCAGGGAGAGATTTAAACGTTACCCCCCCCCTCCCACCCCCACCCCCCACCCCCCCCCCACACACATACCCCAACAAAAAATAACAAAAACAGACACAAAAACACAGACAAAAAAGCTAATATCCAAACGCAAAATATTTATTCTGCCAACAGAGGCTGCTGCTGACGAAAAATCGCGCCGCCTACCAATAAACGTTTGTAACTATTTGGGATATTCCCATTTCCTAGCTCCCTGTTCTTCGCATGTAGAGTATGGCTCCTCAGATGCTTTTATGTGCTGAGTGTTTCTGTCTTCACCATCCTTTCTGACAGTAAGGGCCAGACCCTTATCACTCTCTGAGTATTTTTTTCCCCTCAGTTCCCTATAATCCGCCCACTTAAACCCAAATCCCTGGGTAACAGCCGCCATGCTATGGGCAAGCAGTAGTTTCCTTCACCCTGTTTAGATTCCTTATGATTTTGTGACATAAATTCAATGTGTCCTTTGGTCTAATCCCAATTTAACCCATCTCTCATCATAACTCTCCACCTATGACAATATCCATGAAAATCACTTCTAAGTCCTTTCTATGGTGCAATGAGCAAACTCGTCAAAAGAGGGAAATATTCTTCAGTTTGAAGAATGGTCCCAATCTGAAACTCTGCTGCCTGGATTAGAGGAGTTACATTAACCATAAGGAGAGGATGGACAAACTTGGATTGTTTTCTCTGGAGCACTTGAGTTTGAGGGGGACATAATAGAAGTATATAATGTTATGAGAGGCATAGATAGGGTAGACAGTCAAAACATTTACCACAGGGTAAAAATATCAAAGACTAGAGGGCAAGAGGTGACAGGGGCAAATTTTAAAGGAGATATATTGGAATCGTTTTTTGACACAGAGAATGGTGGATGCATGGAACACTCCACCAAAGGTGGTGATGGAGACATATACTGTTGTTTACTGAACTCCAGAGTGGCTAATGAGGCTAATGTGGGAATATATTCTCTTCCACAGATAGAGCAGCTGATGGTTGATTGGACGTTGTTGGGCAGTTTATGTGATGGCCAGGTCATTCTGCCACCTATGACAAGTATATCCTGATGTTCAACTACAGATTCTCAATATCAACCTGAAAGCTCATTCTCCATTTTGAATAAATACGAACCAGACATTCACAGGAGCTAGTGAGCGTGTTGGTCTGAAGTCTTGATCTTCAAAGGATCCTTCCTTTTAATTGACCAAAGGCTGAGCTGGTACTTTGTCTCTTCCACATCACAATGTTCACATTCCACCCCTTCTCTTTTGTCCCCAAAAAAGTAATTGATCTACATTTTGACACCGTTTCTCCCTCCACAGAGGCCCCCTGACACATTGAATGATTTTTGCTTTTACATCTGTCGCTGTTTTTCCTTTTCAATATAGAATAACAGATTCTCCTGACACAAAGCTTTTGGTGAATCAGTCGTTTTTTTATGATAATAAATGATACTGGGGGGATTTAGTTCACATTTTTGTTTAATTGCAATCAATTTTCGTGGTGGGCTTTGAACTATTGCTACTGGGTGTGGGCCAAATGAGACTAGCTTAGAGAGGCATCTTAGTTGGAATGGATGATCTATGGTGAGATCAGTTGTCATGCATCTAAATCCTGGAGCCATAGCTTAACTACTGTTTGACAATACCTTATTGCTACCTATTCATGTTGCAGAAATAGATGGCCATAGAATATAGAACAAAGAACAGTGCAGGAACAGGCCCTTTGGCCCACAATGTCCCTGCTGCACATGATGCCAAGTTAAACTATTCTCATTCGTCTTCATGTGAGTCATATCCCTCCATTCCCTGCATATCCACGTGACTATCTTAAAGCACCATAAATGCCCCCTTTGTGTCTGCCTCCACTATCAGGTCCAAGGGCAAACCAGATAAATATGAATGAATAAGAATTAGAGAGATAGAAAGTTAAATGCAGAAAGGAAGAAGGAGACTTGACTAGGACCTTGAGCTAAGTGGGCTGTTTTTGCACAGATATACTACGTACTATGCAAGGACATGTTCAAAAACCTACATAAAATTCTGCAAGTTATCACTAGAATGAAAAATCATAAAAGAGAAAATCTTAGCTTAACCTCCTTTTTAAAGTTAAGGTCCTTCCATTACAGGCATGAACAGCCCTCGAGTGATTTACAGAGGTTTTATCGGAATACCTTTGCAAAAAAACACATTCTGGCGGTTAATGTCTCCCCATACGCAACAAAACTGCTCTCTCTTTAAAGCATTTACTGCTGCTTGAAGATCTGTATTTTGCTGTAGAGAGTGCAGTTTTGTGCAGTCCAATAGCTACGAGCAGCTACGAGCAGCTAATAGGAATCCAGATGCATTAACAAAAGTTCACCAACATTTGAAAGCGAAATGCTGCAGATTATTAAAATTTTCATTCCTAATCAGAAAATAAAAAATAAGTAGCAGTCACGATTGTTGAATAAGTGACTTTGAAATTTCCCAATCATGTAACGATATGATACGATACAATACGGTACAATAGAACTTTATTTATCCCAGGAGGGAAATTGACCTGCCAACAGTCATAAAGACACAAAATACATGAAACATTAAATTAAAGTGACGAGTGGAAAGGCTTGGGGGATGTGCAAAGATTGGGGGAGGGGAGTCAGTCTAAGTCCACCCCACGACAGAATGGGGAGGAGTTGTAACGTTTGATAGCCACAGGGAAGAAGAATTCCCCGTGGTGTTCTGTCCTGCATCTTGGCGGAACCAGTCTTTTGCTGAGGGTACTTCTCAGGTTGAGCAGCTTGTCATGGAGTGGGCGAGCTGTATTGCCCAGGATCCTCCCCTCCAAGGCCACCTCCCATGAATCCAACTCCACCCCCAGGATGGAGGCAGTCTTCCTGATGAGTTTGTTGATCCTATTGGTGTCTGCAGCCTTCGCCCTGCTGCCCCAGCACAGTAGTTACTAAGTTACTGGAGAGTATTCTGAGGGATAGGTTATACAGGCATTTGGATGGGCAAGGGCTGATTAGGGATAGTCCGCATGGTTTTGTATGTGGAAAGTCATGTCTCACAAATCTGATTGATGTTTTTGAAGACGTGACTAAAAAGGTTGATGAGGGCAGAGCTGTAGATGTTGTGTACATGGACATCAGTAAGACGTTTGACAAGGTTCCGCATGGTTGGCTGCTCTGGAAGGTTAGATTGCATGGGATCCAAGGAGAGATAACCGAATGGATAGCAAATTGGCTCCATGGAAGGAAGCAGAGGGTGATGGTGGAAGGTTGCTTCTCAGACTGGAGGCCTGTGACTAGTGTGCCTCAGGGTTCGGTGTTGGGGAACGTTACTGTTTGTCATCTACATCAATGATTTGGATGAGAACATACAGAGCAAGATTAGCAAGTTTGCTGATGATACAAAAGTTAGTGATTTTGCTGATGGTGAAGATGGTTGTGAAAGATTGCAGCAGGATCTGGATCGATTGGTCAGGTGGGCGGAGGAATGGTTGATGGAATTTAACACAGGAAACGTCAGCATCATAGGTATTAACACTGTCAAATCAGCTAATATTGGTTTTGCCACCTGAACCTTGTCAGCCTGCAAACCCTCTGCGTTGCCACGGAGGGAGAAGTGAGAGAAGAAGTAGGATAGAAAAGAAGGAAGAAGATGGGGAGGTAAAGTGGGGTGCCTCCCTGCTAGCTGTGTTCCCCTGTTGGGCATCTTGGAGGAAGGCCGAGCACCTGGGACAAATCGGAGACCATCAGCTCACCATTTTCTGGTTAAGACTGAGTTGCCTGGACAACCCCTAACAGTCACACCTCTACTGAGGCCAAGATTGAGTGGCCAGGCCATGCCTAGACCCCCAGTGCCTTTTAGCTGCCCACAGACAATGAGGAACTAAAACTGCACCAACACCGAGCAACCCATATAAGCCTATGACTGCCATGCTTCCACCTTTGAAGCCCAAAGCTGAGCTACCAGGACAAGCCTGAGACCACTAGCATCCCTACCGAGGCAAGGGTGAAATGTAGGGACAACCCTGAGATCACTGTGTCTCCCCCTTTGAGACCAGGAGTGAGCTGCTGGGACGAGCCCGAGATCGCCACCGCCTCCTCACATGCGCACTGGTGATGAGTGACCTGTACATACTTGTCACTCTAAATTAACCATATTACATGCATTCACCCTACTGTAGGTGGCCGTGTGGTTATTGTCGACCTGACCTGACCACACTATCTAAAACTGCCGCCATTGTAACTGCCTCCACCACCACCTCTGGCTGTGCATTCCAGGCACTCATCACTCTCTGAGTGGAAAAACGTACCCCACACATCTCCTTCAAACTTTGGCCCTTTCACTTTAAAACTACGCCCTCTAGTTTTGACATTTCTATCCTTGGGTTGGGAAAAGGTTCTAACTGTCTTCTCTACGTATGCCCCATTCTATTGGGTTTTTCTTAAAATAAAAAAATTCAATCCAACTTATTGCATTCTCAAAATCTTTCTAAACCCCTTCATGTAGTTAAGGGCAAGAGTTCTCTAATATATTTTTATATGTTTCCCTGATTTTTTCATACAGAGTAGTGGGGGCCTGGAGCGCGTTGCCAAGTCGGATGCAATAGTAGCATTTGAGAGCCTGTTGGCTAAGCGCATGGAGATGCAGGGGATTGATGGATGGGGATCATGTACAGGCAGATGAGTTAGTTTAACTTGGCATCATTCTGGGTCCAAACATTGTGAGCCAAAGAGCCCGTTCCTGCTGTTCTATGTTCTATCCAGGAAGAAGTGAATTAGCAGCAATTATACTCAGGGAAATATTTATTTGGTTACCTTGTGTCACAAACAATTTTGCTCAAATGACTGGTCTATCAGAACTCAAATGGTGTAATTAACTGGAACACTTTGTAACTAAAGGGAAATAAGTAGCCATTGTCCTTTTACCAGAACAGCAATAAATATTTTCTCCAGAGTGAGTAAATACACAGTATATTTCATGCCACAAAAAGTATATGAGGGGTACCAGAGAACCTACATAACAATGCTTACTTGTGACATGAGCACATTTTTTTATTTAAGTAGGCTTCTATATCAGAATCTTACCATTTAGACGATCAATTCTTGGCAACGCAGAAAAATTACTAGACTGACTACAACTTTGAAAATCTCACAATTTATGACCTCTTTAATTCACGGTGCCATGAACAGTTCTGGATAAATAATGGATCATTGAACACTTTCTACTTGCTCTGGCCAATTAAAGATTATTAAGTGAATGGTTGTTTGGGTGTAGAAATAGTCAGGTAGATGAGTTGATATTTATAGCATGTTTTCCAAATGCAATATTATCAATAAATTATGGCATCATTTTTCAAATACAAAATAAATCAAACGGATTATAAATGGAAGATTGTTGATTGCACTAATCCCGTCGAAGGGATAGGATGTCAGATAGAGGTCATTCGCTCCATCTTGGTCCAGGACCCTGTGGTGGAGTTAACATCAGTATGTCTCTATTGATGCCAGGAATGAAGTAATGCACTTCCCTGCAATGTTGGAATAATGTTCAAACAGCACCAGGAGACCAGCTTCCAGAGCAGCAAATTAATTGTTCAAAGAATTGTGCATATTGGAAATAAGCGTCATTGAAAATATGTCTTTTTTAAATAAACTTTCCGACTGCCAAGATTCTCACTCAGTCTTTCACGGATGAAAGTAAGACTGGGAATAGTTATATCCTAGTGAGACGGGTGCCCTGCTGATCTGTAATACAACGCATGATATAATGATGTAATGATGGGATCCAAGTCCATAGCTCCCTGAATGTGACAACACCAGCAGATAGAGTAGTACAGAAGGCATATGGTATGCCTGCTTTCATCAGACAGGGCATCGAGTCAGTAAGTCATGTTGCTGCTTTATAAAACCTTGGTTAAGAGACATTTGGAGTATAGTGTGCAGTTCATTTCACCCAATTACAGAAAGGATGTAAAGACTTTGGAGAGGGTGCAGAAGAGGTTTACCAGAATATGAATGCCTGAATTAGAGGGTATTTGGTATAAGGAGAGGTTAGATAAACTTGGATTGTTTTCTCTGGAGCGTCAAAGGTTGAGGGGACACCTCGCGGGAGTTCATACATTTATGAAGGGTGAAGTTTAACGAATATGTGCAGCAAGGTTTTTTTAAATACAGAGTGCGGTGAATGCCTGGAATGTGTTGCCAAGGGTGGCAATGGAAAGGTGTAAGACCATGGCATTTAAGAGGCTATTATATCAGCACATGGATATGCAATGAATGGAGGGATATGGATCATGTTAGGCAGAGGCGATTGGTCTAACTTGACAACATGTTCGGCACAGATATTGTGGACTGAAGGGCTGTTCATGTGTGGTACTGTTCAGTGTTCCATGTCCAATGTTCAGTCCAATGCAGCCTCCAGGTTCTTATAATTTAATTTTAAAAAGACCACATTGCATTTAGAAATCAATTAAAAATGTAAAATAAATCTAAAAATACATCTCAAACATCACCAAAAGAAAACATAAAAATGGGGTGTGGGAGATATTAAAACAGGTTTGGATATCTAGTTAGGTTGAAGATAACGTTTTAAGGAATGGCGACACAAGTAACAGACAGATATAGATATAACAGATGACAAGTAATGGATGCACAGAGCACTGAGCACAAAGGCAGAGTCTCTTGTCCAGAGTAGGGGAATCGAGGACCAGAGAGGACAGGTACATGGATAGGACAGGCTTGGAAGGATATGGACCAAGCGCAGGCAGGTGGGTCTAGTGTAGCTGGGACATGTTGGCCGGTAAGGGCAAGTTGGGTCGAAGGGCCTGTTTCCACACTGTATCACTCTATGACTCTATGACTGCAGATGCTGGAATCTTAAGCAAAACACAAAGTGCTGGTGGAACTCAATGGGTCGGGCAGCATCTGTGCAGGGAATGGATAGATAATGTTTCGGGTCGGGACCCGTCTTCAGGCTAAAGATGGGTCCCTAACTGCAATGTCTTCTGACCATTCATTTCACAAAGATTTAAGGAATAATCTAAAGGAAAGAGAGACAAGAGTTCAGGAAGAGAATTCCAGAAAATGAATGCACAACTGCAACTAGAACACCATGTATCAGCCAATGGATACCTCCAGAACAAAGTACTTAAAGCAACATCATTTTCCCTAGGCTAGCTTGCTTTGAGTCAAAGTTTGTAAACAATAAACGATGTTTTATGAGTTATCCCTGGTTTAGTACTACAAGATGACACACAGCACGTCACTGCAATGGGCAATGATCAGACGTTAAACACGCTGCAGCAGACTATGTCGACTGTCTGCCCAAACGTATCCAGCCTATTCAGGGTCACAGATTTCTTTCTATGTTGTGTCTTGCAAAGTGGTCTACCGTGAAGGCATTTGTTCCTCATACAGTTCTGAATGTGGGATATCTGTGACAGAGTAAAGGATAATGAATGGAGAGGTGTGAAGGAGGGAGAGGTGTAACTGTGTGTTGTCAGCTTACATATAACCATATAACAATTACAGCACGGAAACAGGCCATCTCGGCCCTTCTGGTCCGTGCCGAACACGTATTCTCCCCTAGTCCCATCTACCTGCACTCAGACCATAACCCTCCATTTCTTTCCCGTCTATATGCCTATCCAATTTATTTTTAAATGATAAAATCGAACCTGCCTCCACCACTTCCACTGGAAGCTCATTCCACACAGCTACCACTCTCTGAGTAAAGAAGTTCCTCCCCATGTTACTGTTCCATGTACTGAGGGATTGCTGCAATGTCGGACACACCATCCTTTGGACAGGGTGATTCTTCCTGGTGAATATATAAGGACTCCTGGAACTTTTTTAAAGAAGATTAGTAGTGACATATTGCTTCCTGTTCAATACTTGTCCCTCAATAAAAAAGTTAATACCATTTATTTTCTGTTGCTTGTTACATTGTTAGTAACTAGATTCAAAAACTGCTCCAAAGACTGAATCGGCGGAAGGCAGTACTGTACATAAATGCACATCTTTCTTGTTTTTATATTTCTGTTCTCGAGTTCCCTGGCAGTAGTTTGGTCATTGTGTTGCCCTAATGTATAAGCTGGATTGATTTTGAGTCTGTTTTTGGGATATTTGCTTCCCAACTCACTGTACATTCTCTCTCCCTCGATATTCTTATAAATCATTCACATGATAATTAATGGTGTTTAGTTTGCCTCACCACCATGTCTTTGGTGCCTTTCTGCCTTGCAGTCACTTCCAACCCAATGAGCAATACTTTGCATTTGGCTTTTGTCCCTCAAAAATTTATTTGGTCGGCTGTAAACTGGAAAACAGTTACCATGGCAACTGGCACGACCACTTCTGATGTTTGTTTAATTCTTGGCTCCGGTGCCACCCAACCTTATTAGTCCTGTTGTCGCATGCTGTTAGACAATTTACTGGCTGCAAGATCAAAGCATTATACATTATGGCAACAGTGGAATGCTACTAAACAAAAACATCAATTAACATTTCATTGTACTCAAGTAATGCATGGCTTTGTCTGCCTTAAGAATGATAGCTCGCAGCATCGATGGACAACTGCATTTATATAGTACCTCTGAAGAGACAAAAAAAAACTATCCCAAATAGCTTCACATGATTATTTTCAAAACAATTTTTTATGCAAATAGGTTTATAAGACAATTGAACCAAAGCTTGAGCAAATAAGCTGACTTCAAGGAGTAACTTATAGGAGAACTCGACTTCTCCCGCCCGAGTTGCGGGGTTGAAGAGCTCCTGGAGCGGGGCCTGACACCACTGCCCCGCGCGGCTGGAATGGCCGCGGACTCTGCGAGCGCACACCGGGGGCTCTAACACCAAGACCCGGTGTGCGACCTCACACCACCCGGCGTGGCTTTAATGGCCGCGGGACAATCGCCATCGCCAGCCGGGGGCTATGACTTTGACTCTGACATCGGGGGGGGGAGAGTGCAGTGGAGAGATAAGTTTATTTGGCCTTCCATCACAGCTATGTGATGGATGTTTATGTTAAATGTAATTATTGTTGTGTCTGGGGTCTATTTGTATGTAATGTATGGCTGCAGAAACGGCATTTCGTTTGGACCTCCAGGGGTCCAAATGACAATAAATTGACTCTGACTCTCTCTGACTCTGACTCTGAGAATGAAGAGGCAGAGAGTTGTAGAGGGCCCAACTTCAGAGCCTATGCAATTGAAGACATGACCGCCACCAATGAGGCAATGGAAACTAAAGATATGCAAGAGGCCAGAACCGAACAAGTGTGATAATTACAGGGGACGTCACCGAGATACAAACGCCACGGAGTCAGATCAGTATGAAAGTGAGGGCAAAGGATTTAATACGAGGGATGTGGGATATTACCTGAGCTGGAGCTGATCATCAAACAGAGGAATAGAAAATTCAGATGCCAGGTTGAAGATTAAACTCACAGGGTAATTCATGTTATCACCGTTCTCTCTATATGTTGGCAAGAGCAAGAGCAAACTCAACGTCATGTGATTAATACAGGCCAAGCAGAACTAATAAAAAAAAGAGGCTGTGCCGTATGTTATGCTCACTGCTGTAAAACTTTCCTACAGAGATCTGTTTTGTGTTAAATGTTTTAGTAAGGCACTCGCACCCTGAGGCTCTGAGACTATGCCTCTAATAACATTACAGGCAGTGTGATTTCACCAACCCCTACACCTGCCTTGAAAATTAAAAAAAAAACGCAACTTAGGAAATGCTGTGCAGGTGGAGTGAAAGATTAATTGGCCCGTTTGTCACCAGGGTGCCCCAATCAGGGAGATGTGAGGAGGGAGGGCAGGGGTGCCAAGGCACTAATGAGCCACTTCCTGATTGCAGTCCTTGCCATCAGTTCCCCTTCCTCCCTCATAATTAGGGTTCCCACATAGCCAGTTTTGGGATTAGTTTATCTGGAAGTTTCTCAACTGTAATCGGGACACCAAAAGTCTGGTAAGCAAAACAAAAACACATGGAGGTTTGCCACTTTAGTGCCCTGCGATGTAGAAATATTTGTTCATGCAAAATGAAATACCAAAACAAAACTAGACATTTCTTAATGTCTGATAGCAGTAACAAAACTTCTGGAATATACAGCCAGCCAAGCAGCATCTGGAAAGAGAGAAACTGAGTCAATGGTTTGGGTTGAGGACTCTTGGTCAGAACTGAGAGAAGTTCAAAATTAAATTATTCTATGCTGTAGAGAAGAGAATCTGTACTGTCCGTGCTTCCATGTATGCCAAACCCAGGTGTGTCACAAGGGTACCCATTGTGTCCAAATTGATGTGGGCGAAGTGGACAGAATTTAGTTTAATTTAGTTTAGTTTAGTAAGGGGGCCAGGGGTTATGGGGAGAAGGCAGGAGAATTGGTTTGAGAAGGAAATATATGATCGAATCGAGTAGACTTGATGGGCCGAATGGCCTAATTCTACACCTATAACTTATGAACTTTAGTTTAGAGATACAGTGTGGAAACAGGCTTTCGGCCCACAGAGTCCATGCCAATCAGTGATCACCACATACACTAGCACTAACCAACACACTATGGACCGTTTACAATTTACAGAAGCCAATTAACATACAAACCAGTACATCTTTGCTGACCCTGAAGAGGGGTTTGCAGAACAATCACCAAGTGTGCGAGGGGTGCAAGAAAATGAAAATTTACTGGACATTGTGTCCCAATTCATACAACCAGACCTAACTGGCCAAAATCTGGAACCAAAACTAGCTGCCAGTATTGACTATATGTCATTTAAGCAGCTACAAGGACAGGCATTAGTGGACACCACGGCAAGACACTTACCACCAGGGAACTATACATCACTGAATGTTCCCATTGTAAACCAGTGCATATGGAAACACGTCGGAGTAGCAATTAGAGCCAGGGACTTGAAACTCCAAAAAGTACTGAAGGTCCTAACAGCGGGAATTTTGCCTGCACAATAGACGAAAAAAACATGTCACAGGATCAACACGATGCACTTGCTTTATTCTGCAACATTCAATACGAAATAAACAGTATTAGGAAGAGTGCCATCCAACCCGCTTTAGACCCTACATTTGCAGATCTGTGCAAACCTGGAACCCCTAAACCACCAATTCTACTATTTGGAGGTAATCTATCCAAACAAGTGAAAGAACTCAATGAGGAGGCAAAAACCCTGGGGCTCATCAAAGCAACATCAGCTAAAACCTACTTCGGCCACAAACAGCACCCTTACGCACCCACAAAACAAACTGGTGAAAGCTCGAAGGCCAGGTACACTGAACATCAGTCTTTTTTAGGCCATGGCCAAGACCGGCCTTCCTGGAAAATGCACAAACCCCCAACACCAACCCAACCACAGACCCAGACACCGGCGCCTCAACGTCCACGAAGGATACCGAGAAAGAAGTCAAGCTACCACTGGTAACCATGGAGGTAGGTGGGTCTGGTTTCTTACGAATTAAAGGAAGCATGGAGGTTGGTGGGAGATTACACTTCTATCTGGATGCATGGAATAAGTTAACTTCCGACACTTATATTTTAAGCAGTATCCAGGGATATACCATAGAATTTATACATAAACATAACCCTCCAGTTCAGCATGTACCGAACTGAAAGTTCGTGCTTTCAGCCAAAGAAAAATCAAAAGCACACGCTGAACAGGAGCGGCTTTATGAAAAAGGGGTAATTGAAAAAACCCAACGCGAATCAATAGAATTCGTGTCCAATATCTTTATCAAAAACAAAAAAGATGGTGGTTGTCGCATCATCATAGATTTGACTAATTTGAATACTTTCGTACAATATATTCATTTCAAGGTGGAAACCTTTGTTACTGCTAAGCAATTGATTTCCAAAGGTTACTACATGGCAAGCATCGATCTAAAAGATGCTTACTATTCAGTACCTATACGAGGTGACCACAGATGTTATTTAAAATTCAACTGGATGGGTCAACTCTGGCAGTACAGAGCACTACCTAATGGCCTAACATCAGCCCCCAGGCTGTTCACAAACATTTTGAAACCAGCCCTAGCGTTTCTGCGGAAACAAAAACACATGGTGATGGCACATCAAGAGTCAATTTAATTGTCATTTGGACCCCTAGAGGTCCAAACGAAATGCCGTTTCTGCAGCCATACATTACACACTAATAGACCCAGACACAACATAATTACAATTTTACATAAACATCCATCACATAGCTGTGATGGAAGGCCAAAAAAAACTTATCTCCCCCCTGCACTCCCCCCCCCCCCCCGATGTCAGAGTCAAAGTCAAAGCCCCCGGCTGGCGATGGCGATTGTCCCGCGGCCATTGAAGCCACGCCGGGTGGTGCGAGGTCGCACACCGGGTCTTGGTGTTGGAGCCCCCGGTGTGCGCTCGCAAGTACCCGCGGCCATTCCAGCCGCGCGGGGCAGTGTAGTGAGGCCCTGCTCCAGTAGCTCTTCGACCCCGCAACTCGGGCGGGAGAATTCTCCATTGCAGGAGGCCCAAAAAGCGGTCTCTCTCCAGGGAGCCGCGGGCTCCCGGCGCCGCTGTCCGCAGACCCGCAGCAGCAGCCCCCGCATCACTCCGCAGTGGCATCGGCAGCAGCAGCAGCAGCAGCAGCAGCATTCCTCCACCGCTCCGGTCTCGGCCAGCTCCGCGACGGCAACGGTGAGTCGGCACCTGAGTCCCCGGCTTCTTCCTGTTGGAGGCCGCTCCTCGTTGCGGCCTCAACGACAACGGAACCCGACGAGAAAAAGGTCGGGTCTCCAGTGCAGGGAGAGATTTAAAAAGTTTCCCCCCCCCCCCTCCCACCCCACCCCCACCCCCCCCACACACACACCCCCCCAACAAAAAATAACAAAAACTACATTAAACACAGACAGAAAATAATAAAAACGCGGACAGACTGCAGAGGCCGCTGCTGGCCAGAGCCACGCCGCCTATCTAGACGACATACCTATTGCGGGCAAAACTTTGGAATTGGCTAAACAAACGGTAACTGCCACAAAACAATTATTTGAAAAACTGGGTTTTATCATCCATCCAGTTAAATCTAAATTAACGCCTTCTACCACAATGGATTATCTAGGGTTCACCATTCACATGTCAGTGACAATTCGGACCTTTACATTATCAAAATTTACAGAGGGCAAAAGTACGAGCACTCAAAATTAACGGTGGCATTTTGACAGACCAATGAAGCTACCAACCGAGGCCATAATGGAACTAAAATGGTGGAAAGATAACATTCGGCATTGTTCCAACCCAATCATTATCAGCAGGCCGTCTATGGTACTACAAACTGATGCCAGTGCACTTGGTTGGGGTGCTACCAATTCCATCTCCAGCTGTGGAGGTAGATGGAATGCACAGGAGGCATCATTTTTACAAACACTGGGCATAAACTACCTGGAAATGTTGGGTGCATTCCATGGCCTTAACTCATATTGTTCTGGGTTATATCACCAGCATGTTAGACTACAAATTGACAATACCACCGTGGTAGCATATATCAACCACATGGGTGGAAACAAATCGACATCATGTGACAATCTGGCCAACACAATTTGGCAATGGTGTATCCAGAAAAATATTTGGATATCAGCTACCTACCTACCAGGTAAACTCAATTTAGTGGCAGACACCAGGTCAAACAAATTTAATGAAAACACCGAATGGATGTTGGATAAAAAAGTATTTGCTGATATTGCAGCACGGTATGGAACACCAGATATCGATCTATTCGCATCCAGGCTTAATCACCAGTTATCAAACTATGTTTCATGGGAACCAGACCCTGGGGCAGCGGCGACCGATGCATTTTCGCTGCATTTGGGGAGATTGTTTATTTATGCATTCCCTCCTTTCTGCCTCATCAGTCGGGTATTAAGGAAAATTCAACAAGACTCTGCGTCTGGTATTTTGGTAGTACCCGATTGGCCTACTCAACCATGGTTCCCTGTGATACTCGACATGGTATTAGAACCATGCATCACCATCCGGCATAGACCAAATTTACTGGTTCATCCCGTAACAAGGGAAAGCCACCCATGTCATGACCATATGAACTTATTAATTTGTAGAGTTTAAAAGCCCCTCTACTGCATCTGGGACTGACGGACTGAACAATGGACATGATTTCAGCGGCCCACAGACAGTCCACCAAAACACAGTACCTGGTGTACATCAGGAAATGGGAAATGTACTATCACAACAACAACATCAACCACAGATCAATGAACATCCCGCCTGTTCTGGAATTCCTGGCAGGCCTCCATTACGATGAGGGGCTCAGTTATAGTGCCATCAACTGCACCAGAAGTGCTCTGTCAACATACCTATGATAAGCAACAGAGCAGCATTCTGTTGGGACACACCCCCTGGTAACTAAACTCATGAAGGGAATTTTTAATGTCAATCCCCCGAGAACCAGGTACTCCCAAATATGGGATGTGAGCATTGTACTGACCATGCTAAGGAACTGGTCTCCAGCTACAGCTCTGCCCCTACAGAAACTGACACTGAAAACAGTCATGCTGATGGCCTTGGTCACGGCACAAAGGGTACAGTCCCTACATAAATTAAGACTGGATAACATGACTTCTTCATCTGGAAACTTAACTTTTCACATCAATGAATTAGTCAAGCAGAACAGACAGGGGTCAGCAGGCCTAAAAATAGAATTTAGGGCCTACCCGACAGATGATCGTCTCTGTATAGTAAGACACTTACTATTATATCTGGAGTATACAAAAATTATCAGATGCAAAGAAATGGCACTTTTAATCAGCCACAAACAACCACACAAAAAAGTGACAGTCCAGACCATCTCGAGATGGCTGAAACAGGTTCTAATAAAGGCTGGAGTGGATACTAACATTTTTAAATCTCACTCCACCAGGGCTGCAGCTACATCGGCAGCTATGCAGTTGGATGTTCCGATTGACCAAATCCTCAAGACAGCAGGATGGTCAACGGAGAAAACTTTCCAACGATTTTATCACAAACCAGTAATTAAACCTGGAACGTTTGCAGAAACAATTTAAAGTTCTGTAATATAATTTTACCCCATGAATAGGGGCTATAATTTGGTGTTAATAAATTTTTAGTTGATTTCAACGCCGAATTCATGTCTAATAATATTAATGCTATTCTTCCCATAATCATCGAGGCAGATGTGATGCATGGACTCGTTTCCACGGCATTAAATCACAGAGCTTTAAAATCTTCACGTAGTCACTCACGTGACTCCGAAGTAAAATAGTAAGATTAAACGAGAACTTACCAGTTCGAAGTTTGATCGTTATTTTATGAGGAGTAACGTTGAGGGAATACGTGCCTTCCGCTCCCACCCTTGATCATATACTCAACTGGTATTCAGATTCAGATTCAGATTCAGATTCAGAAAACTTTATTGTCTGTCGTAACAGAAAATCTTCTTTGACGTGGCTCAACACACAGATAGGCCAATGTACTGATAAGCAGTCATACAACACAGATTTATGCGAGCACACACAGTGTGTATCGATCTTAAAAGCAAATATAAAGATTAAAAACTATAAAAATAGACAAGATAAAAGTTGTGGATACGTGTAAAGTGACAATGCGTCAGGGTTAATTTGTCAATTGTTCATTTTTTTGTGTCTTCTTCTCTAATCTTACTATGTTTAGTCATTACAGTTATCTGTGATTTCATACCGCTGCTTTGAAGAATGACACGCATGCGTCCTGGCGGGGTTCTTCATGTATTCCCTCAACGTTACTCCTCATTAAATAACGATCAAACTTCGAACTGGTAAGTTCTCGTTTAATCTTACTATTTACACTCATTTATTTTTTCAGCTCACCTGTCAGAGGCTCCCACCAATTAGCTGTAGAGAAGCATTCCAATTGAAGAACGAGATAGAGTAGGAACATATTTTGTATCATGGATCACAGTGTGGAAAGTTTGTTGCATGTTTTATGTTAGGGTGCTGATAGCTTTGGAAATTTGGTTTGAGCCACTTTAGGAGGAAAGAGTTGCAGATGGGAAACTCATTGGAAGATGCAGGCATCTGGTAGCCTTTCCGGGGGATGTGCAGCAGTTCCTCTCTTTGGAACGTGATACTAGCTTCATATAGTCCTGAAAGATCAGCTGAGGACATTTTCCAGCTTTTACAGTATGTAAACTACTTATCTATCCTGTGGGATCTGCATGTTAAACCCATTCTCAGCTCGAAAACCGGTAATAACATTCCCACATTCCATACTTGAATCAGGGACAACTTGTATTGCTTTAGGACACACACATGCAAATGCACGGAGGCGCAGACAGTGAACCACACACACATAAAAAGAGATATAGAAGGGTAAGACGGACACATTGAAGGAAGGGGCATAGATAGATATGAAAGACAATACAGCGCACGAGAATCTAAAGAGTTAAATATGGATAGATCCAATGGTTTTTAGTGGTTCAATTGTTTATTATTATCCCACACACAGAGATACAGTGAAATTCTTGTTCTGCATTCTACCCATTAAATCATCTCATTCATGAGTATTATAGATCCTCCACTGGAATAGCTTGTAGAGAGTTGCCATGATCCAGTGTCATTCCAAGTCCTTCCAAGTCCCTTCCAGGGACCTTCCAAGTCCTTGAAAAGTCTGTTCCAGGCCCAAATAAATAATACATTTCTTATACTGTATTTCTCACTTTTAAGGGGCTGTCCCACTGCGGCAACCTAATCTGCGAGTTTAGAAGAGTTTGCCCTCGACTCAAACTCGCAGCATGGTCGACACGTGGTCCTAGGCAGTCCTATGAGGTCACCGGAACTCTCCTTCATGCTCGAGGGAAGTTCCCGCATGCTCGCGGCCTCAGTTTGGCGAGTAAAAATTGGTCGGCATGGTTCTTTTGAACTCGTAGTGCAGTGGAATGTGGTCGCTATGTAGTTACAGGCAGTCGAGGGCAGCCGTAGGCAATCTCATTGGTATTTTCAGGAAAACCGACATGTAATGTAAATCAAAGATCCTATAGCGGAGCAAGATAGACCACTCCTGCTAAATGCAATGGGCTGACTTGTAGTACGCAACTGAACGGAACGTGGGCCTTTTTTTCATCCATTTCCGTAACCGGACCCAACCCGACCTGACCCGACTCGCAGTGTAATCAACGTTGCGGGGGAACAGTTTGTGTTAATAAATTAAAATTCTAAAAATGAGAAGATTTTCACCAAAAACCTTTTATTTTTACGAGGATGTTTCCGTAACCGGCTTCCGTCTCCACACTATTATCCTATGGGATCTTTGGTGCGGAGACGGAAGCCGGTTATGGAAATAGGGCCTTAAATTACCCATGAATCTGCCCATGACCGTACTACATCTTTTTCGTCGAGTGGACTATCTTTCTCGCTATAGGATCTTTGATGTAAAATGCCAGCTAAACTTTATTATAAGTTGTCTGGCTTCTTAAGGGGTCCAAATGACAATTAAATTGACTCTTGAAATTGACTCTTGACTCTTAAAAGTGTCTCTCCTTCTCCTCCCCTTCTTTCCCCTTCTCTCCCCTTCTCTCGTCCTTTCGACTTTTTTTGTTTTTAGTATGTCTAAAAGTGTGTTTTAGTGTGTTTTAGTGTGGACGGTGGCGGGGAATAGGGGGTAACTGTTTTTCAGTCACTGACCTCGGTGGAATGCGGTTTTTCTCCTAGTCGCAGTTTCGCCCTCCCTCGCGGCCTAACAGCTTGGATTGGTGCGGCCTCTCCTAGAGCCAGGCCCAGAGTGGACTTCAGGAGCCGGGCGATCCCTTGCCCCGCGGGGATCGCCAGTAGAAGTGCTCCGTTTGCTGGCCCGTGGACTATAACATCCTGAAGCCGCGGTCTAGCCACGGACGCGGCGTGGACTTTCCATCGCTGAGTCTGGAATCCCTCGCCGGGGATCGCCGGAGAAGAGCTCCGACCGCCGGCCTACAGCCTATAACATCGTGAAGCCACAGTCTCCGGTAGGAAACGGCCGATTCGGGACTTGCCAAGAGTGTTCCGTCCGTCCCGACATCTGAGTTTCGAGCATCCCGACCAGAAGACCTTTACATCGGGCCATCCGTAGCCACGACTATGGAGGGTTCATGGCCCTGACCACAGAAGAACAAAGGTTATTGCCATCCACCATAGTGAAGAATGTTGATTCTACTGTGGTGGATGTTCATGTTATATTCTATTGTGTATTGTGCTCTTTTTGATTGTGTGGCTCCATGGTAAATCAAATTCTACTGTACCTTAATTGGTGGTGGCAATAAATGTGAACGTGAACTTGAACTTGTAGCTGGGACATGTTGGGCAAGTTGGGCTGAATATCCTGTTTCCAAACTGTATCACTTTATGACTATGACTCTATGACCTTTTTTGATGTTTATTATGGGTTTATTAGATCTAGTCACCAACATTGGAAACAGCAAAGCCACTCCCAACTACACTAACCTTGCACAGTGCTCCTCAGATACATCCGGTGGCTAGTGACTAAATTGAAAGAGCTGTCCTGTACACTGGTCCAACCTCAGTCCAACTTAGCTTTTGATGGTGATTGTTGGAAAGGCACTCACCTGCTGAGACCTCGCTCACAGCCTCTCTCTTTGATCCAAAAGCTTGTCATCTCTTCTTATATCTCTCCCTTTCACTATTGTTTATGTTCCTGTGAGACATTAAAGGCAAGTTTGCATGTCAGCGTACATCTTTATTCCTATATACATTTCTATCTGGTGAAATTTCCAATCAAGCATCTCCATGATGATTTTCTCTATTCACACATGCAAGGGAAATATTCTGTGAA
The DNA here is from genome assembly GCF_028641065.1 of Leucoraja erinaceus. Classification (NCBI taxonomy): domain Eukaryota; kingdom Metazoa; phylum Chordata; class Chondrichthyes; order Rajiformes; family Rajidae; genus Leucoraja; species Leucoraja erinaceus. The sequence goes on from NC_073404.1 coordinate 11,134,339, forward strand.
CTTCTTAGAGTGCAATTAGTTTCAGAGCCATTACGCCATATTTACCGGAGAGGATAGCATCAGATAAAGAACAGATTTGCAAAGGAATTTTGCATTTCAATTATCGACCTTGTAATTTATAACAGAATATATGATTCAGACTATGAGTAAATTGTATAACAGGTTGCACAAATGCTGGCATGCACATTTTGCACAAAATTGTCTCCCTCCATGTTGTGTGATTTTATGATAGATTTGCAAGCTGGGCTATTATCACCAACTCTATACTGCACTTAAGATGAAGCTACTAGACAGTTCAGTTCATTGTGAATGTTTTTCAGATTGAACTGAGTACAACACTCAGTCCTGACTTCCAGGTGCAACACTACGTGAGATGGACTGAAATATTTCTGTAGCTCAGAAATGACTGTCACATTAACAGCACTTGAAGTGTTTATATGTAATTCCTCTGTGTGATGTTAGAATAACGCATGAACTCATTTATTTCCGAATGAGCTGTGCCTCATCTCCCGCCTCACTACACTCAGCATCCCCGCTTCTGCCAGGAAAATTGATGGTGGCTGTTGATGTCAAGATGCTTTGATGGCATGTTCTCCTCTTGTGCCTGGGATGTATAGCAGTGAAGAAAGTGTATGGTATGTTCGCCATCATTGATTGGGGTTTTAGAGTCAGGAAGTCATGTTGCAGCTTTATAGGACTTTGAAAGGCACAAATGTAGGAGTAACTCAGTGGTTCAGGCAGCATCTGCGGAGGACTGGATAGGCAAAGAATCACTCTGTGCCTGAACCATTCGAGAACGGCCTCCAAGCACCTCAGGCACATTGGGTTTATAAACATAATTTTAATATCCTACTTGGATGAATTCAACTTTGACTCCAATTCAAAGCGACCTGAGCACAAAAGAATCCTGGTCCATTATACATAGTCCCCTCTAGGAAAGGGCATGGCAATGGGAATCATGATCTAGTTTCCAGTGTTAGTATCAGCTAGCAATCGATGAGAACACTTATCAGATTGTTGGCTTCCCCATGCCATCCTGCTCTGCTCCTGTGATGTTACCTGTCTCTGGAGCTAGGAATAATTGTGAAGTGAGTGAGCTTTGGTGAAATATTTACACCATCTCGGGAAGTTTCTTTAAACTACTACGATGAACATGCAAAATCGAACCTGTGGTAGTTTGATGATCCAAAACGCTCTTCGTGGAGCTTCAAAACATGCATTTAACCTTGATCCAGGTCTGCATTGCCCTTTCTTGAAAGTTGGAGACACAAGAGACTGCCGATACTAGAATCCAGCAAAAAAAACTAAGTGCTGGAGGAACTTAGCAGCTCAGGTAGCATCTGTGGAAGAAATGGACAGGTGGCAGTTCGGGTCAGGACCCTTCTTCACAACTGGAGTAGAGGGGAGACAACTGGTAGAAAGATGTGCGTGGAAGTGCTGGCTAGTCATCGGATCCAGGTAAGAAAGGGCTGATTGGCAGATGAGAAGTAGGGGAGGGAAGGATGGGGATGGTGGAATCTGTGTGGGGAGGAAGGTGGGGAGTGAAAGGTAGAACAAGAGGGAGGTCTCACCATTATTTTGTCAGGGAGGTCTGACCAATATGAGACCATGTACAGTACATTAGATTGGAGGAAGTACAAGTGAATCACTGATTCAGCTGGAAAGAATGTCTTGGTCTCTGTTTGATGACAAGAGAATGGGATGAAACGACAGGGGTGACAAACTCTGCAGCTGCCCAGGGAAAGTGACATATAATAAAGAACAGTAGGTTGGGATGCAAGAGTAGGAATTCTGAAGGGGGTGATCCTAAATGGAGAGGGGAGTATGTGTCTGATAGTGGAATCTGGTTGGTGCTGGTAGCAATTGATATTGAATTCTCCACCTTTAGTAACCTCATTCTTTCTTTCTGTTTATTCCAGAATTATTTGTCTGCTTTCATTTTGGATCTTTTTTTAAACTTTTTATTTTGGTGCCGTCTGATTTGCTGTTCATGACCCAAGATCCTTTCCATTAGGTTTAGGTTTAGCCTCAAATGGAAGATACTGAGGCTGCATTGCAGCACAATATGTGGAGTTTGCATGTTCTCACTTTGGTTTCCATCTGGATGCTCCAGTTTCCTCCCACATCTTAAGGAAGTGTGGGTTTGTAGGTTAATTGCCCTCTGTAAATTCGCCCAAGTGTTTAATGATGAGAAAGTGGGATAACAGAACTGGTGTGAACAGGTAATCACTGATCAGTGTGGATTCAGTGGGCCGAATGGCCTGTTTCCAAGCTATTCCTTTCAATCAATCAATTCATTTCAGATGTTCCATTTGTTCCACCTATTAACTCCCTCCACTCCTTGCTACCTTAAGATCTTGTCCCACTTTCCCGAGTTACTCACGAACTCTCCCGAGTTTTCCCCTTGACTCGGAGAATTACGGTAATAGCCATTCGTAGGTAATCGGGCTTTTTTTTTTACTCGTGGACATTTTTCAACATGTTGAAGAAACATCCCGACTTACCTGATGCTCCGAGTTCTTACGGCTGGCATTACGAGCCGCTACGAAACATCTACGGACTCCTAGGGCCTCCTACGTGCTCGCTACCGACATTCCCCGAGTTCGATTCAAGGGGAAAACTCGGGAGCGTTCGTGAATAACTCGGGAAAGTGGGACAGGGCCTTTAGTCTAATTTGTTTTCTCTTATTCCAAGTTCTGATGAAGGGTCGGGATCTGAAACCAATTTTTTTTTCTTTTTCCACAGATGCTGCCGGACAATACAGCCAAGCGCTTTACTGCTGCTCAGTAAAGGGCAACGCTCTAGAAACTGAGGGATTCCTTACAGACTGTGGTCCTGATCTCCCATCTACCTCTTGGAGTCCTTTGAATTATCTTTAATCGGACTTCTTCAGTGTCACATCTTGCACTAAATGTTGTACTCTTTATCTGTGCCCTGTGGAAGGCTTGATTATATTCATCTATACACTTCTTTGACTAGATAACAGGCAAACCAAAGCTTTTCACTGTACATGTGACAGTACTAAACTAAACTAAAAAAGGGATATTTCTTGTAATAATAATTTGTTCAAGAAAGGTAATTTTTTTAAAAATTTAGAATTCAGAATAAATAAATAAAATCCATGGACACGGTTTGGTGGTAAGAGTCAGGCCCTCTCATAGATGAACTGAGGACAAGGCCAATTTCAATTTTAGAGGCCCCCAAATCAAGAACCGTTTGAAGTAGACATGCATGAGGCCCTTGCCAAATGGCCCTCGTTGCCCCCCCCTCTCCCCCACCCACCCTCTGATAGGGCCTGGTAAGGCTAGGTTACTCATTAGAACTAGGCATGATTTGGTGACTCAAGGTACTGCAGATGCTGTAATATTGTGCAAAACACCATGCACTGGAGCAATTAAGCGGCCAGGCAGCATCTGTGGAGGTAATGGACAGACAACGTTTGGGATCGGGACCCTTCTTCAAACTAATTAATCTGCACATTGAGTTATTCCAGAACGTTTGTGTTTTAGCCATTATTTCACGTAATATTTCCCTGTGAAATACTGCTGTTCTTTCAATTAATCCTCCCCATAGGCTGAGTAAATGGTCACAGAACAAACCGCTACAGAGGGAGCAAAATACGTGCAGGAGGAACTCAAGGGGCCAGTCAGCATCTGCGGTGGGAGAATTGAGTCAACGTTTCAGGTGGGGACCTTTCTTCGGACTGAAGCTCAGACTCAGATTCTTCAGACTCACTCACTACATGATTTTATGAACTCCAGTCAGGTCGCTCTGGGAGGGAAATGGCTTGGATGCCACTGGCCTTTTCTTTTACTGTTGTAAATGGCGCCAAAATATGGCAACTGGTGCAAGAATTTAACTGTGCAGTGCGTACTTGACATTAAAGGACCATTGAAACCATTCGCTCAATCTCGATTGAGGTTGAAATTCACTCAGTATCTATTTCAACAAAGGATCAACTGCAATCCACACTGCAGCTCCCTAGATTTCATCCGGCGTAATCATCAAGATAACATCTGATTTATTCTAACCTTTGTCGTATTCAAATCAGATTGTTCATTCCGGTAGTTCTTAGCATGCCCGGGCTGGTGGGTCCCAGCCTTTCCAATTTTACGAAGTTCTGAGCAGACGAAAATATATCAGATGGCCTTTCATGTTGGAAGATCTTTCACAGCTATCCACAGGACAAAAACAAACACTTAAACTCAACACAAAGAGAATCAGATTAACAACACGAGATCTCAAACCACCAATATCAAGGGAGAAGGCAGGACGGGAGATGGCGAGTCTACCTTTTAGTGTTTGCTTTCCACGTTAAACAAGAAGACTGAAATCTATTAAACGAGATCAAGTTGAAGTTAGGATGGGTGCAAATCCAAAATAACGAGGTGAGTGAAAGAGGCCGAATATGCAGCTATAGAATGGGATTAAAAATCGAACAATTGTTTCAAAACCACTAAATTTCTCCAGATTCCAACACCTCTAACACCAAACGAGAAAGAGTGAAATTGTGATGAATCCACGGTGTCCATGTGGGTCCAAAGAGCTTAATAACGACTCGGCGACAGAAATATTATTTTTTGCTTCAACCCCCGTGGGTCTCTTTGGCGAAGTATTGTGTGTGTTCAGGGTTAGACGTGGAGTAGAATGACCACATTTAAAAGACATTGTATTTTCCAGACAAGAAAAAATTAAGTGACAAGTGACGGGCAACTTTTAGTGGGGGTGGGGGGGGGGGGGGGGGGGGGGGGGGGGTGGGGGAGGGGGGGGGGGGGGGGGGGGGGGGGGGGGGGGGGGGGGGGGGGGGGGGGGGGGGGGTGTGTGGGTTGAGAAACACACGGGTTTAAAGGTCGGACACTTATTTCAAAGGGTGCAGCAGGACCATTTCACCTCGTCTATGCTATAAATTTAATGTTGTGTAGCGCCGCGCCCGTCATCGGCCAGACGACGGAGGTGCTAATTGTGTCTTTTAAATGGATAAATATTTGAAACGTTTGAGTAATTGAGGGCTATGGGGATATGGCACAGAGGTGGAGGCCAGCATAGACCAGTCATGATCATACTGGATGTCAGGGCAGGTTTGAGGGGCCGAGTGGCCTATTTCTGCTCATATTGCCTCGTGTTTTATTGCGGGGCGGCGAGATGACCTGGGCTGCACTGGGCCAGGTTAACAATTTAGTAAAACGAGCCGAGATTTCTCCACCTCGGGACTGACTGGTAACCCCGATACGACTTTGCTCATGTCTACAGTAACAATAGCAGGTGTAGGCCTCATATTTTTAAACAAGGTAATAATAAGTCAAGGACAAGCAATTGTCGACGATAGGTTACTGTTGCAAGAGGGGTGGATTGAAACTCGTGAGATGCGGAACTGTGTTGGCAGGATAGATGTGGTGAGGATTTTTCTCATAGGAGAATCGAGAAGCGGGGATCATTGCTCAAATATAAAGACAGCCCCCACCCCCCCCCCCCCCCCCCCCCCCCCCCCCCCCCCCCCCCCCAGAGGCTAGGCCATTTTCTTCTCTCTCAACGCCTGAGACATTTTGGGACTCTCTTCTCCAAGTGAGAGTGGAAGCAAAACCTTTCAATATTTTTCATGGCAGAGATGGACAAACCCTCGTTCAGCCAAGAGGGCGAACACTTATCGTGGGAATACGGGAACGCGGTGTAGAGGTTACAGTCAATTCAGCTTTAATCTCATTAATCGCTCAGAAGACACAAGTAACTACAGACGCTGGAATCTTAAGCAAAACACAAAGTGCTGGAATTACTCCAACCTTTGTGTTTTGAACGCTGAGAAGATTTGAGCGGTTGACTTTGTGTTGAACTGTCTACTCCTGCTCTTGTACGCTTGTACTGACTAATTAAATTGAAGGTCGATATTTTATGACAACTCCACCATCTTTGTTCTCCGATCCTGCAAAAACTAACCAACCAATATTCAGGTTTAATTATAAGGATAAAATAACGTAACACTCTAACACTAAGTCGTGCGCTGTTACCTGTATGATATATGGCCTATGTTGGTGAAGTAAAGTAATCTTCCGTCAATGTCGTTTCGAATTTTAGCACTTATACAGTTAAAGATTTCCGTTTCAATTTTATTTCGCGAAACAAAATCACTCATATTAGTTGATTATTTGAAGGTGTACATGAATACAGTCATATTTACACAGACGTGTAGAAATATACACGTATTGACACATAGGTAAAGCAAACAGATGTATATATATATATATATATATATATATATATATTCCTATATATAGCCACAGATATACAGGTACATACATTAAAGCCACGCCTGCAGGCACGTACACTCGCATACTAAACCGATAACGTACAAACATACAAACATACGATCCCCACATATATAGGAATAAACAATGGCACAAATACATAATCACAATATATTCACGGGATTCTGTTCACAGCCGTGCCGAAATATTGATGTAAATAATTTTATTGGGAGATAACACAGATGTCCCAGCGAGGCGGAGTCTGGCCCGAAATTATAACTTTCTCGTTGTTTGATTGGGATGATTGCGGAGTGTTTGCCACCAAGTATTCATTTACGCCGTTAAAAAAAGGAATACGTTGACATATACAATGACATGTGTTTTTCGTGATTGGTTTTGTCTGATTTGCTGGAAATGCAAAATACCACAACACCACAGTATTCCCGCTTGTGGTACAGTGTCTCTAAGACAAATCGGTGTCACAATGTAGACGAAATGTCTGTGTGAACCTAAGATAGACACAAAGCGCTGGAGTAACTCAGCGGATCAGGCAGCATCTTTGGAGAAAAAGGATGGGTGACGTTTCGGGTCGGGACCCTTCTTCAGACTCTGGGTACCTGGTCAGTGGTGAGATGTGTACCTCAAGCCGGTGTACTTACTGTCTCAGTGTTTCTAAATAGAATCACTGAATCGCGAGTCATCAGCCATCTGGCGAAAAAATGCTCAAATAAGTGCATGTTTGCATCGCGCACTCAGAGCTAATGTTTAGGAATTTGTCTATTTTGTTTTATGGAACGTATGCTCGAAAGAAGGGGGGGGGGGGGGGGGTTCCTGATCCGAAACTTAGCCTGCCCATTCCCTCCACATATATTGTCTGGCCCACTGAGTTCCTCCAGCACTTTGTATTTCGCTCAAGATTCCAGCATCTGCAGTTCCTTGTAGCTCTCATAATTTTATTTATGCCCATAAAACGCGAGTTTCAACCTGTAACGAACATAGCTCGGCCTGGCTCTTTATTGAATATTGGAACCACAGCAAGATTGGAGACAATGGATTGGCGTTTGTCTGCCTTTAGAATATTGTTTACGATTTATCATTAATATTTCAGCGTTAATATTCATTGGATATGAATACCTTCTGTGTTGTAGTTCGATGGGTCCAAACAGCCTTCTTCTGCGATGTGGTTCTGTGATTCTTGTCAGTAGTTCTATAATCACAATTTCTCACCCAAGTGTCTACTTTCTGCGCTGTCCTCAGACGTGCCGACAAATTTGCAATCTGAAAAATAGAGTTTTCACTCCCCACTGGAATGGCAGCTTCACTTTTGCACAATCATTGTCAGATAGGAAAAAAACATATCTGAAGGGGAAAATATTACAAGGAATCTAGAGAAGACTCGTGTATTGGTTCGTTCAATGAACCGGCTCAGACACAAAAAACCCTGCTCTGCGCAATCCTGATTCAAACTTGTTTAAAAAAATACTGCTTCAGTTATAACATTGAGTGTATATTACCCCGCGTAGCACCGCAATGTTTATTGGGCAGCTATGAGGCACTATGAATTGAATGTTGCCTCGCGGTTCCAGACTCACCATATTTTGACTTTAACACATGCAATGAGTTACATAGAACATTGAACACAGGAACAGGCCCTTCGGCCCGCAATGTCTGTGTACAACACGATGGCGTTAAATAAATCTCCTCTAACTGCACGCGATCCATATCCCTTCATTCTATGCATATCCACGTACTTACCTAAAAGCGTCTTAAACGCCACTATCACAAACACCTCCATCATCGTCGCTGGCAGCGTGTTCAAATAACCCACTTGTAAAAAAACTTACCCCAAATCTCTTGTTTAAATTTTGCCCTCTCACCTTAAGGCTAAAAAGTTTTGGTTTTTTTAAATTGGTGCACGCAATTCAATCCCATAATCTCCTTACTTTGGAGAGCGGACAGTGAAAGTAGTTTTTGTTAACACTGGAATGTATTTGACATGTGAACATATTGGACAAAGCAATCACAGCGTGAGTGCGCGCATACAGCTTGCAAGTCAGAGCTGAAGATTACTCTTTCCGGTCTCTGATCAGCGATTCATTCAAGCACTTGTAACTTCAAAAGCTACCAATACTGGAATCGGAAAGGAATTCTACGTGCAGCATGATATGATTTAATGTGGAAAATCTCAATGTAAGTGGACAGAAAGCATGAAGTAAGTACTCTGCGTCTTGGAGACAGGCAGAGTGAAGGTGTCAGGTCAATAACTTTCCCCGGGGAACCTAGAAAAGTTAGAAATCACAGTCGCGGACACGAAGAGAAGGTCTGCGATAGATCAGAGAGAGAGTGGATGTAGATACAAGGAACTGCAGATGCTGGACTCTTGATCAAAACACAAAGTGCTGGAGAAACTCAGCGGGCCATGCAGCACCTATGGAGGGAATGGACAGACGACTTTTCGGGTCGAGACCTTTCTTCAGTGAATGACACCTGTGCTGTCATGGTACAGGGTTATATACAAATGACTAAACTGTCAGGATGAGCTGTAAGGATGAACAAAGGAGAATAAACTGGAGATTCAAGAAACTAGTTGCTGAAATCCCGAACACAACAACGTGCTGGAGGATAGACACAAAATGCTGGAGCAACTCAACGGAACAGGCAGCATCTCTGGAGAAGGAAGGAATGTTTGACATTTCAGGTCGAGACCCTTCATCAGCACCACGACGTTTCGGATGGGAACAATTCTTCCGAATAAAGTAGAACAGGGTGGAACTATGAGATGCAAAAACAATTGCGACTGCGGAGAATGGAAAATAAATAGAAATACTCAGCAGGCCAGGCAGCATCTGTGCAAAGCAGAGTTGGTGCACTGTTGATGACCTGTTATCACAGCTTGTATCATAGCTATGCCCCTGACTGGAAACATCGGTGATCTGAAATTGTGTGGGAAAGAACTGCAGATGCTGGTATATACCGAGGTGATCTTTAGTGATCTGAAATCGTCGAATTCAATATTAAGCTATTAACAAACCTTCGACACAATCTCAGCGGGTATCGCCAACTTGTGCTATCCAACTACTCTTCCCCTCCACCACATCCTTTCCGCCCTTCCACTTTCTTTAAACTTTATTTGATTTCCAACCTTTTCTAATCATGTATAAAACGTTCATCATCAACGTTAAGTCTGCTCCGCTCACCATTTCTGCTGCCTGACCTGTTGGATTGCTCCAGCATTTTCTACCTTTTTTACCTGCAGAGCACCGGAATGTGGACATGATTCGGTCTGTGGATGCTCATCTAGTTTACTGTTAGTTGGGAAAGTATTTGGGAGTTTGCTGGAGTTGGTGCCGGGACAGGGGCTTCCTGGTTTGGGAGCCTTGAGGGTTGGAGCCATCACTGTCAACCCGGGGCGACACCTCGTGGCGTTTGTTGGACATGGCAACGTGCTGCGGTGGTTAGTTCAGCGTTGAATATCTCCACCCCAGCAAGGTTTATCCCGCCGGTCTGCATTTGTTGAGCGGACGACTTCTTCACCGAATATTTTATGACACACATTTAAATCGAGGGAACAAATTGTTTACGGAGTAATTTTGAACAGCGAACTTGTGCACTTTAATCTTAATTCCCACTTGTCTGTCAGGATGTAATCACAGTGAATGTCCCATTCCAAAGGACGTGGTGAGGGGTTGGGAATAGAGCCTTCCTTGGTCTCAGTCAAGCTTGTCACGACTTTTAAAATGCTTTATAAATATCCCACCCTGACAGTAATACCCCCAAACAACTATTTAATTTTTTTTATCCAATTCGCATTAATACCAGCGCCATTTCCCTGTGTTGTTTAATTAGTGTCAGCGGGTATTTATGTATTTAATGAATGTGACAGGGACTGTACATAAAACTGCACTGGATCAGGTCACTGTAACCTGCCACTGCACCTGCGTTACTCACAATGCAAACACAGCTAATACAAAGCAATTATCGCACAAACACTATCAAACCACATACACATATGTACAGTAAATAAATCCGATACATCATTATCCTTAACATTTTTTGGTCGTTAAAGCAGGACAACAACGACCCAGGAAATTAAAACATTTTAAACAGCTGCAGATTATGGCAATCTGGAAAGGGACCAGACAAATGTTGGAAACTTTGGTATTTTGGGGTATTTTTAAAGCAAAGATTGACGGGTTCATGATTAGTAAGGTCGTCAAGTGTTATGGAGAGAAGGCAAGAGAAAGGAGTTAAGAGTGAAAATAGATTAGCCATGTTCGGAAGGCGGAGCTGACTCCATAGGCCTAATACTGCCCCTATGTCTTATGATCTTATGAAACACTGGGCAGGGCAGGCAGCAAGTTAAAGCTGTGAAATGTGGGACAGAGTTTTGAGAAATGCCCAGAAGATCAGTTAGTGTTCGTGAACAGCGTAACACTGGGTTAACATTACAGATGAATAACATACAGCAGAAGTAACCAGCTCTGAAACAAACAGGCAAAACATCTAGATATTACTAAAACTCTCATCTTGTTTGTCAGTATGTCTGTGAGTCTGTCTGTGTGTCTATAGTCTGATCCTGAAACTACGCCAAAACAATACATGATAGCGCTATAATTTTTGGCCCACCTTACTCACCATTGTCCTGTGGTATGTTGTATCACGTTTTGTTCAGATTGATGGTATATTCTACAAGTTATTCACATTTTAAAACTTTACAAAACCTCACTTTGACCAAAATCTCTTCCATCTGCACTGGCAGTTAGCAGCGAATGACGTCACAATGGGATCTCGTTTACATAAACTGCCCATCAGCAGTGTTCCACCCCACAATGACATCACAATGGCATCTCATTTACATTTAAAAAAAAACTCAGTTAAAACAAAAACTGCCTGTCAGTAATGTTCCACCCCACAATGATAACACAAAGGGATATTATTTAAAGTTTAAAAATCTGTTTTCAAAAACACAGCAGCTTCCACCTCTCAACGATGTCAAGGAGGGTAGGGATGGGAGAGGGGTTATGGAGGCATGGCAGGGTGCATTTGGGGAGAGTTGCCGTGACTCGCGTCACAAAGGGGATCTCTGGCATCACAGCGGGAACCTGTCAGCCGTGCCTGCGCAGTTGGGGGCTATGGGTGAGTGGTGGAATATTGTGTTGGGGGACCAGCTCTTGTTGGAGATAATCATGGTCTGAATCTTTGTGATGTAAATGTTACCTGCCTCTTATCAACCTTTACACATTGCTGTATGTAGGCATAGGCTGTTTGTCTACCAGCTAGTCAAACAAAACTGAGTACTGTGGATGCATCAAAGAACATCATCATTTTTATTGATAGATAGAGAGATACAGTAAGGAATCAGGACCTTTGGCCCACAAAATCCACACTGACCATTAATCACCCATGTACACTAATCTGGCACTAATTTAATCCAACTTTATTCTCTCCATGTAGTTATCGTCCCCCCAGATTCTACCACTCACCGACACACAAGGGACAATTTACAGAGGCAAATTAGCCTACCAACTGGCGGGTCTTTAGAATGTGAGAGGAAACCGGAGCACCAAAACCCAGGAGGCCATAGGGAGAACGTGCAAACTCCACACATACAGCACCCAAGGACAGGATTGAACCCGGCTCTCTGGTGCTGCAAGGCAGCACCTCTACCACTGTGCAATCTGCTAAATGGGAGCAAGGATAACAATGAGGCAATAATGACAAATGGGTTAAGTGTATTGTCCTGAGGATCTCTTGCCGACATGGTGAGATTGACTGACCTTACATTATGGTGGATATGACTCCCACCAGTGAGTGTATTTTCCTTGACTCATGATCTTCAATTATATTGGACTTTTTGATGCTACACTGTGTTATGTCATGTCTTGATGACACATCTGCAATTCAGTTCTTTGGTCCAATGCAACGTTGTATTGATGTCTAGAGCAATGAGGTGCTAGAAAACACCAAACTGAGCATCACTGAGCAGTTTATCTGGAAAAAAGAGTGACGATAGGATTGTCAAGAGCACATTGCTGACAATTGAAATTGACCACTGATAGGCCAATAATTAGATTGCGGATTGGACAGGTTTTGTCAATTTTATGCTTTATCCATTAGATGACAGAGTTGCAGGTCGTTCTCGAATGTGAGCCTTCACCACTGTTGTCAGGAATGATCACTTTTGCTCCTTCTGGCATACTAAACCATGTCTTACGTAGAGTGTCTCGAAATGGCCAAAGATTGAACATGTGTATGTGGTCATATCACCATAATTGCAAATACTTACATGAATGTAACCATACTTGCATTATTATACACAGCAAGTATTACAAATAATTAACCTGATACACAGGTACACAAATGTCATACATATGTAACCTATGGATGTACATGTATCCATACATCATTATGGTGGAAGTAAAAAAGAACGTAGGTTCAATATACATGATCAGGTTTGTGTTCTCAGCCCCCCTTACAATGCAAACAAATGGGAGGTGGGAACAGTAGTTGATGTATGTGGTATCAGGAGGTACTTGGTAGAAATTGGAGGATGTGTTAGAAGTGTGCACATAACCATATGATCCCAGCAAGGAATGAACCAGTACAAGAGCAAAGCATAGATGAAGAAGTAGATCTCCGGCAGCGGGAGGCGGCTGATCAGGAGGTCCGGGCCGCTGAGGAGGAGGATGCTCACCGTCGGGGTTCGGCGTCGGCATTCCACCAGCCCGGCGTGAGGGCCTGAACATCGGGCCACCCGGGACGGCGACTGCGGGTGCTCGGAATGCCCCGACCACTGATGAACACGGAGGGGAGGCTGGCTGGACTATGGTACCATCCTCACCTTGGTGCCATTTATGTTATGTTGTGTCGTGGACTTTCTGTGTTTGTGCTTTTTTTTAATTCAATTTCAATTTTATTTTTTAATATGTTTTATTATTTATTTATTATTTATTATATATATATTTTTTTATGATACTGCCTGTAAGGGAAATTCATTTCGTTGTCTCAAATTGAGACAATGACAATAAATTTGAATACAATAAGAATACAATACAATCTGTCAGACTTTGGTATTATTCCAAGTTCAGATGTAAGAGCAGAATCTCCAAAGAAAGTAGAGACAAAGGTAAATGAAAGGTGAACATGACTCACAACCTGACACTCCCCCTAAACCACTCAGGAGATCGGAAAGTGTGCGTAAACCAGTCGTCAGGTTAAATTTATAAAATTACTCTTGTTTGTCTAATTTACTCTCAGAATGATACTACCCTGTACTGGTAGTCTTTACTCTCAGAGTTATACTAATTACCACTGTGGCAATAAACATTATAATTATCAACATCTTCATGAGACATTGTAGATAGTAATACAGTTGATGGACATGTTGCAGAGGTCTCATGGTATATATATGTAGCAAACCTCCATCATGCCTTCTCAACCTGATGAATATGGTAGAATCAGGAAACACTGTTAGAAACGTTATGTTTTTGGATGGGAACTATCCAATACTCAGAAATGAAGACCTCACCTGTCTCGTACGCATCTATCTAACACAGCTTTTCCATCTCTCATGTATATAATGGAGAAACAAGGAACTACAGATACTGGTTTTCAAAAAAAAAGACACAAAGTGCTAGAGTAAATCAGCGGGCCAGACAGCATCTCAGGAGAATGTCAATAGGTGATGTTTTGGATCGGGACCCATCTTCAGACAGACGGATTGTGGTGATGGGATGGGGGGACAAAGGCTAGAGATGAAAAGAAAGAAGGTGTGAGACAAAAGGATTGGAGTGTTGCAAATTGTGAAGCTAGAGGAGACAATGTAGGTGGTAGGTGAGGGGGAGAAACAGGTGTGAGTCCAGGTGGGGCACAGGTGTGGAAAAAAGGGGTGGGAGTAGAAGGAGGGGTGGTTGTAGTTATCTAAAATTGGTGAATTTAATGTTGATACCGTTGGGTTGTAAGCTACCCAAACAGACATGAGGTGCTGTTCCTACAGTTTACACGTGGCTTCTAGCAAAGGAGACGCCAAGGGCAAAAAGGTCAATGTAGGAACGGAAAGAGGAGTTAAAATGCTTAGCAACCGAGAGATCCAGGAGGCCTCTAGTGTGTAGGGAGTGGATGTGAAAGTGGGATAAGATAGAACGGGTGATCGATGGTCAGTGTGGACTTATTGGGCTGAAGGGCTTGTTTCCATGCTCTACCTTTCAATCAATCAACCTTCCTACAGATGCAGTCTGCCCTGCTGAGTTTTTAGCATTTTCTGTATCTCATATTACCTTATAGGACAGTCGCCTGTGAAATGCAAAATGTGGTGATCTTAGTTTAGCTTAGTTTTAGTTTAGAGATACAGCGTGGAAACAGGCCCTTCAACACATTGAGTCCACGCTGACCACTGATTACCCATACACTAGTTCTATGTTAACCCAGTTTCACATGTTACACAATGGGGGCAATTTGCAGAGGACAATGAACCCACAATCCTTCACGTCTTTGAAAGGCGGGAGGAAACCGGAACACCCGTTGAAAACCTACACAGTCACAGGAAGAACGTATAGACATAGACATAGACATAGACATAGAAAATAGGTGCAGGAGTAGGCCATTCGGCCCTTCGAGCCTGCACCGCCATTCAATATGGTCATGGCTGATCATCCAACTCAGTATCCTGTACCTGCCTTCTCTCCATACCCCCTGATCCCTATAGCCACAAGGGCCACATCAAACTCCCTCTTAAATATAGCCAATGAACTGGCCTCAACTACATTCTGTGGCAGAGAATTCCAGAGATTCACCACTCTCCGTGTAAAAAAATGTTTTTCTCATCTCAGTCCTAAAAGATTTCCCCTTTATCCTTAAACTGTGACCCCTTGTTCTGGACTTCCCCAACATTGGGACCAATCTTCCTGCATCTAGCCTGTCCAACCCCTGTATAACCCCTGTGCAGGCAGTACCTGTAGCCAGGATCGAACCTGGGTCTATGACGCTGCGTTAGCAACTGTACCGCTGCTCCACCATGCAGCCAGGCATGGACCACCCTTCAAGATGTTAACATCAGTGACCTATTAGACATCGAAGATCACAGCAAAAGAAACGAATCCTGATAGTGGTAGCTTGCTGCAGAATTCATGGTGTAAGAATAATCTTGACAACCTATCACTGAATCAAGAGGTTTGGCTTTATGGGTGATCTTATCAGAGGAAAGATACATAACGGACAGGCAAGACCAGAATTTCATGTCAACGGCTTCTAATGGGAGAGCAATTTATAGCAGGGTACACAAGGCAAGGATGCAATTGGAGAAGATGCCTCTTAGGACTGGAGAAAGTTTTGAAAGAAAAGTGGTCAATGACAGAAAGGAGTTAAAATCTAAGACCCAACCGAATATTGGCAGCAGCGATGGTTGAATGATTCCCTCCTCCTCCCCCACAGAGCTGCAGAGACTGTGGCAACAGACGCACAGATGGGTGACCTTGCGGTTTAACTGAGACCACCACCTCGAGACTCAACAGCACCATTGTTTACAATCACATAAAAGTCTCTTGGAACAGAGATCAGTACAGCGCATTAACAGGTCCTTCAGCCCAAAACGTCCAAGCCAAACATGTTGCCCAGTTAAATTAATCTCCTCTGCCTGCACTTATTCCATATTTCACCATTCCTGGCATGAAGAGTAAGTAGGGCAAGTTGGTGATCTGCCAACGAGTGAGCAGGAATTGAAGTATTGTGTGCAGTTCTGATCGTCCCATCGCTGGAAGGATGTGGAGGGTTTGGGGAGGGTGGACAAGAGCTTTACCGAAATGTTGCCTGGGTTAGAGGATATTTGCTATATGGGGAGGTTGGACAAACTGGGATTGTTTTACCTGGTGCAGCAGAAGGGAGATCTGATAGAACAAGATAAAAATTATTAGAGGTATAGATAGGTCAGAACATATTTCCCAAGGTGGAAATGTAAAAAACTAGAGGACATAGGTTTAAGGCGAGAGGGGAAAAGTTTAAAGGAGATGTGCGGGGAGCAAGTTTTTTATACAGAGGGTGGTGGGTGCCTGGAACACACTGCTAGAGATGGTGAAGGAGGCGGGAATGCGAGTGGCATTTAAGAGGCTTTTAGATAGGCATATGTATATGGAGGGAATGGAAGGATAGTGATCACATGTTTCCATGCTGTATCTCTAAACTAAGCATGCAGGCAGACTAGATTAGTTTAGCTTGTAAATAGATATTGTGGGCCGTCTGGCTTGTTCCCGTATTGTACTATTCTATGTGATAAGATGAGAGTTCAAAGTAAATTTTAAAAAGGGACGCGACCACTCATTGTACGTCTTCCATCAGAGCTGGGAAAATATATTTTTACTTTAGAAATTCTCCCTTCCTCCTGATATAGAGTGATGACTTGCACCTTGGCCCTTTTAAGATGGTTAAACTGCATGGTTCAGTGTCCTCACTCCTCACTCCCCACCAGTAAAGAAAAGCCTAGCCGAGAAATGCCAGTGAAGGTTTCCAAACAACCACCTGTGTAAGGAGGAAATTCCATTATTAAATGAAACCTTGTTACCTGGACCTCATTGTGTGCCAGTGAAGCAAGCCTACGCCTTGGCGAATTTGACCATCAGGTGGACTGTTCCTTCAGACTAACGAAGAGGTCTCAACCCGAAAAGTCACCTGTTCCTTTTCTCCAAAGGTGCTGACTGACCAGCTGAGTTACTCCAGCATTTTGCGTCTATCTTCTGTTCAAACAGGGTTTGTCGATCAAACGAGCCTTGCAGGATAAAAAGCTGGTGAGCCACAGGTCATGAGAGAGTTCTTCGACAGGGCCGTCTGTTACGTGGCAAACCTTGAGTTTTTGGTTTTTCGCACAACATATAGTAAATGGCTCCTTCCATTTTGTAGCAATTTATAATGAGAAAACATTTGAGACTACTGCAGATGAAGGACAAGGAAAACATTCCTTTAGTCAGGAGAAGACTGTATGTAAATGTTAACACCATTAGTCTAAGTGTGCAAATACTTAACTTTTGTTATTGATTTCATGCCAGTGATTGTTAATATTCTGCTGCTACCAGGAGGCTAGGAGTTCAGTACTTATTGTTATTTATTCTATAAGAGGGAAAATGTCATACGCCAGCACTAATCCTTGGTGACATGGCGTCACTGTGGCTGCAGACCTGCAGTCATTTGTCCCCACTTGAGACACACGTCTGGGAACATGGCCCAATGTCATAGCGACAAGGATAATTTGCAATAAGGATAAAATCTGATTAGTCACCAGACGCTAAATGGCAGCCTTTTCTACTTTCTGGGTTTTAGTTTGCATTCATATCCAGCTCACAGTTCAGATAGAACAGATCAGAAGCGCTTGTTTTGCAGTTTCCATACCCACTCCTCGAGGCAGTTAAAGTTTAGATTGATGAACCCAATTCGCTTCTAGCCGACATTTTATGCCACATTGATCAACAGTCTGGTTAACCCAAAATCTTCCTCAGCAGAGTAGGAATAGAAACAGGAGATTCAGCCCATCAGGCACAAGCTGCTTGTTTGAAAGAGCTCGACATATTTTGCCAACACTAAGCATCAGTGTTGCTATGACATTTCCTTTTTCAAGAATATACCCAATTATTCTTTGATAAATGCTAATGAATCTGCAACAATCCACGCTTTTCCGTCAGGTTATATTATTGCATTTACCTATTTTGTGTGCATATCTGCAACCAAATTTAACCGTTTGAGAGCAAGTCAGTGACATTTGTAGTCAATGCATTTAAAGTTGCAAGGCAATTATTACACCCTGCAATATTTCCTTGGTAAATTTCACCATCCTGGTGCTGTAAACTGTAAACTTATGCGTGTAATATGTATCTCATAATCATTGTAGATAATTATTGTATTCAGGATCATTATTATCTTATCCAATAGAACAAGATAATAAACCTGGAGAACAGTCACTGTACTATATATAGGATAAAGCATTAGACATTGAATGAATATGTACGAGATTGCAGATGCTGGAATCTTGAGCAAAGTACTCATCAGGCCAGGCAGCATCTGTGGAGGAAATGGACAGACAGAATTACAGCTTGGGACCTTCCTTCAGACCGATAGAGTTGAGCATAGAAAGCTGGCAAAGAGCAATCAGGAGAAGGGGTGAAGCAGGAACTGGGAGGTGATAGATAGATAGGGACGAGGAGGGTGATTGGCAGATGGGTGGAGATAGCGACAAAAACCAGAGGTGAAATGGAGACAAAAACGTATCAGATAAGGAAAGAACAGGGTGAGTGAAATGTAAAGGCAGAGGGTGGGATAGTGGGTGAGAGGGGACAGGATGGTAGGGGAAGAGGGGGATCAAAGGGAAATGGTGAACTGGGAAGGGATAGGAGATGAACGGAAGGTGGAGGGAAAAGGAACAGGATGAACCGAGGCAGAGGGGAAAAGGTGTGTGCATGGGGTGGGAGAAAGATACAAAACAGAGGTAGTCAGAGATGATCTGAAATTGGAGAATTCAGTGCTCATGTGTTTGGCTACCCAAGATGAATGTGAGGTGTTGTTCCTTCTGTTTGCGTGTGGCCTCACCAAAATAAAAGTCACAATGCATTGTGTGATCCTGATGATTGACAGTTGCTTGGAATGATCTGTTTACCGATTAAATACAGTTTTTGCTTTTTTACATTGGATGTTTTTTCAAAAATAGTGAGATACTGTATTGACAGAGACGACATTGTTTGAGGTATTTCTGATGAATGGATTGTGAAGCATGAGTTAATTCAAGGCAATACTTATAACATAAATATTTAACATAAATACAAAATGGTTAATTATCTTTTGATTAAAGCAGAGCAAAATATAACTACCATCATATCCTGATGCCGCTTCCTTTGACTGAATCTGACGAGATATACATTATTTTAGATTCACATTATAGAGTTCACCTCTGTACCCAAATCCTTATGGCACGGTGGCAAAGCTGGTAAACCTGCTGCCCCTCTGACCCAGTTTCCATCCTGACCTCAGGAGCTGGCTGTGTGGATTTTGCATGTTCTCCCGCCCTCCTGGGCTTTCTCCCTAACTCACATCAAAGATATGTGAGTTTTAAAGGTTATTTGAGCTCTGTAAATTGCTCCTAGTGTGCAGGGAGTGGATGACTAAGTGGAATAGCATATCGTGATGGTGGTTAGGGTGGACTCGGTGTGCTGAAGGGCCTGTTTCCGTGCTGTATCTTTCACTCAATTCAATTAATCAATCCAGGAATTTGGCATGAATTGCTGCCCTGAAATACTTTGCTAAATTAATTTGCTGTGCATCAAATACATATCTTCTGGAAGTTCTACTATTTGATGAGTTCATTTTAGGCATGAATTTCAGGCGATATTACTCCTCAGGTATATGTGCATCTCATTCAAGAACGTTCAGAGAGCTATGTATTTATACAAGAACATTTATTGGGATTAATCAATGGCATTTTCAAATTAATTGAACACGTTTTAGAGCCACTTTGTATATTTTGAGAGAGCGGCTGTTGCCAAACAGAGCAGTGTGGCCCGGCCAATCTATACACAATAAGGATCACATAAACACAATTAGATAAGTGGAGACACAAGGACCTGACGATGCTGGAATCTAGAGGGAAACACAAAGAGTTGGAGTAACTCAGCGGGTTAAGCAGTATCTGGGGAGAGGATGCTCCAACAGTCTGAAGAAAAGTCCCGACCCGGAACGTCACCTACCCATTCCTTGCACAAATCAACTGCTGAGTTACCCCAATATTTTGAAAATTGGGTAAGTACTAGATAATCCTCTTTTACTGGATTTGATTTCAAGTGTTGCCACATTTACATTGCCAGAGCTGGTAGATGGGATAACATATAATGCCTGGCTTGGAAGGTGACCCCTCTAATGATAAAATATTTCTCTCAATCCTCTCTAGAGATTTAGTGTAACTTGAAATCAAGTTTGTAGTGCATAATAAACCCATCTGCTTCTAGCTTGAAAATTACAGAAAGACTGCAGCATTGGGTTATGACTGATGCTATTGAGAATACAAAATAGGTTTTCACCAGCATCACCTTTATCTGTTTACACTTTATCATCTGTGCTATCAGTTCACTCAAGAAAAAGAGTATAATATAATTTCGTAGGTAGACAAAAATGCTGGATAAATTCAGCAGGTGAGGTTGCAACTATGGAGCGAAGGAAAGAGGCAACGGTTCGGGTCGAAACCCTTCTTCAGACTTAGTTTAGTTTAGAGATACAGAGTGGCTACTGGAGCAGACTTGTATTTAAGCATTGAAGTGCTACCTCTCTTGGTGGAGATTTGTTTGGCCAAAAGGCTTAACAGTAAGATTGATAGGACTAGATCATGGAAAATTACCGGATTTATGTTACAGATACGAGAGTGGTATTTTTTTTTTTTTTTTTTAATTTTTTTTTTTTTAAAAGGAAATATTTAATTTCTGGAATTAAAATCTTTTCAGTAACCACAGATATGCTTTAGTAAAATATACAACAAATTCCCTTCATTAC
The DNA here is from genome assembly GCF_028641065.1 of Leucoraja erinaceus. Lineage (NCBI taxonomy): Eukaryota > Metazoa > Chordata > Chondrichthyes > Rajiformes > Rajidae > Leucoraja > Leucoraja erinaceus. Next base: position 11,155,089 of record NC_073404.1, read on the forward strand.
CTAGAAGTGTGATGGAAATAGGTATCTTTTGAGAACGAATGGATACTATTTGAATCAAAATAGGCTCATTGTTAATTTATAAATACAAATATTAGACACTTTTGAAGAAAAATAATTTTCAATCCTGGAAGAATTTCCCTTTACCTGAGTAAGAATCTCATTGTTCCAGTTCATATAACAAATACTCTTGAGTTGACACCAATTTGTTTTCAATCTCGGGTAGAAGAAAAACTTTTTGTGATGTGAAGAAAGACTTTTTATATACAACAGCTTGGGACACTTCTAACAAATCACTTGAAACCAGAATTTTCAAGAAGCAGAGTTGCAATAATTAAGTTATCCCAAAAACATTGCGCAATGAATTTATGGAAATTGAACAGGTAAGACGAGGAAAAACTATTTGGAGCTTCCTAATCTTTGACAAGCACACAAATGTTTTCTGCACGTTTTGATTTTGGAAGGTTTAGCCCAAAGTTTGCAGCAGAATTACTAATTTTCTTTTCATATTTACAACTCATTTGTTGTATCCAAATGAAATCTGTCTTGCAACAAAAGCATTTGAAGTTGTACTTTCTATATGGTTTTTTTTTGCGCTATAACAGTATAAGATTATTCATCAATAGTTGTCCTTCGCCTTTTGCTTCACACTATTGAAAACAATTTGTAAAAAGCTCCTGGAAAATGAACTGGTAGAAAGATTTTGTTCTTTTTTTTTTACCTCTAGTTTTATGTTATAAGAAGGAAGTAAGCAGGACAAGAAAAAGAAAACAATAGAAAGGGGAAAAAGTGGAAAAATAGATGGTAGAGAGTAGAAAAACGTGAAGTGTGTATATAAAAAAATAAATAAAAAAAGGAAGAGAGAAAGTGGAAAGTAGAAATAGAAGAGAAGGCCCCTTAAAAGAGAATTTTTCAAATCTGTATTCGGAGATGTAGATCTATCCACGTCATGAACTGAAATCAGCAATCCTTACGGTACCGCTGCATCACATGATTCCAAAAAGTCGATGAAAGGAGACCAACTCCTTAAAATTACCGGATTTATGTTACAGATACGAGAGTGGTATTTAAGATGTTTTTGAATACAAGGAAGTGCAGGGAATCGAGAGATATGGATCACATACTGGCAGATGAGATCAGTTTAACTTGGCATCACGTTCGGAACAAACATTACGGGCCGAAGGCCTGTTCCTGTGCTGTACTATTCTGTGCTCTATGGAAACAGGTCCTTCGACCTGCCGAGTCCTCGCCGGTCATGCATCACACGCTTCCACATCTATGTTATCCCACATTCACATCCACTTTCTATGTACCAGGGGTCATTTACAGAGGCCAATGAACCTAAAAGCCTACATGTCTTTAGGATGTGAGAGGAAAGCACATCACCTGGAGGAAACCCACTCAGTCGCAGGGAGCACGTGCAGACTCCACACAGAGAGCATCCGAGGTCAGGATCGAACCAGGGATTCCGCCACCATGAAGCAGCAGATCTACCAACTGCATCACTGTGCCAGTCCTTTTGTGGGACTGTATGTGGGATATTTGATATAGGCTTGGTCTCCCTGTCGAAGCAGAATAAACTTAAGGGAGGGATATAAAGGATCATCAGATTGATATCATGATGGCAGCCTTATAGTGCAAGGAGATTTTAAGCAGACTAACGCTAAACTGTCTGTAGCTTAAAAGAAGGAAGGTTTATCTCATTGGAATAAATACAATTCTTAAGGGGCTCAAGAGTTGAGGTTTCCAGAACTAATGTTCATGGTCTCAAAATGGACGGTCAACATTTCAGGAAAGTGATGAGAAAAAATGTCTTTACCCAAAGGCTGGGGATCATTAGAATTAATTACCATGTAGAGGCCTGTAGAGGCTCAATAACTGAACGTATCCAGGATAATTTTGTAAGTTAAGGGCTTCAAGGAATATGAGCTAGTGTAGGAAAGTGAAATTTTCTGGTGCAGCTGACAGTGCTGCTGCCTCACAGTGCCAGAGAGTTGGGTTGTTTGATCCTGCCTTTGGTTGGCCGAAGGGCCTGTTTCTACGCTGTATCTCCACACTAAACTAAAAAAACACTTTAAATCATATAATGGAGCATCAAGGAAGGGCAGAATAAGTCCACGTCTGTATCTAATGTGCATATGTTGCGTTTCCATGCTTTCATTGATAATCTGAACCAATTGGTATTTTAAACACTGACTGTTCCTGCTTATTACGTGCAGATAAAAGGAATGAATCTATTAGAATAACAAACAAACCCACTTTATAGCATGTACTAAATAAGAACAACAATGTCCCGCAGAATAAAGTAACATTGGCTCCATAATACACAGGCAATTTGTAGTAAAATGTAATTAAAATAATTCCATAGAATAGAAATTAACATCCTCAAAGCTATTATGAAATTTTACAACCCTATTTTAATTAAGACCTCAATTACAAATTGTTTACATCACTGGAACAGGCCATTCAGGCTCAAGGGTTTGTGCTAGCCCTCAAGCTCTAGATCACATTTCTCCCAGCACTCTTCATTTCATCAGTTAGCAAATCAAAGAGTTGCACATCACAGCATCAAACCTTCCTGCCCATCATGTCTATGCTGACCATCATGCCTGTCTACACTAAACACACTTGCCTGTATTAATTCCACATCATTCTGAGCCCTGCTCATGCAAGTACCTGTTCAGATGCTTCTTAAATGGTGTCACCATCCCTGTATCTGCCACCATCCTTCCATTCCTTTCTCCCTTAACTGCTTTTCTTGCTTTTGCTTAATGCTTCCCAGCTATTTATAAAACTACTCCAGACGGTAGTGAGCTCAGTATTCTAACCACTCTGTGTAAAGAGGGTCTTCCGGGATTATGCTTAAAAAACCCATATATATATATATATATATGGATTGCTATTCTAATAGATTATATACTGCTGCACCACCATATATATATATATATATATATATATATATATATATATATATATATATATAATTATATACGTACATACACACACAAACTAAAAATAACCCAATAATGGTGCAATATTAATAATAATAGTTTATTGAAGTTCAGAGCTTATTTGTAATATTTAATAGCCTGGTGGCTGTAGGGAAAAAGCTGTTCCTGAACCTGGACGTTACAGTTTTCAGACTCCTGTACCTTCTTCCCGATGGCAGGGATGAAATGAGTGTATGGCCAGGATGGTGTGGGTCTCTGATGATGTTGGCTGCCTTTTTGAGGCAGCGACTCCGATAAATCCCTTCGATGGTGGGAAGGTCAGAGCCGGTGATGGACCGGGCAGTGTTTACAACCTTTTACTGTCTTTGTGAAAAGCTAAGTAGATTCAGACCTCATTGGTACTCAGATGGGAAATTGCATTGGAACCTGGTGCTATGAGATGTTACCAGGGAACAAATGGCATTACCAATTTACTGTGACCAAGAAACATCTGAGTTGCAAATGCACATTGTTGCATTCCATTTATGTTAAATGTTAATGAAGCTTTAGAAACATCCTAAAATGGCTCAGCTAAAATCCTGAAGATTTTAAAATCCTGAGGCTCAGCTAAAATGCTGAAGAAAGCAAATGCCAAATGCATTTAAGATTCTTGTTTAACTGTGTATATTTATAAGCATAAGGCCACTATGCGGGACATAGAAAGTTTGCACATTACACATAGAATAAGAAAAAGCATATATCTTATATTCCTCAAGAACTACCACATATACCAATCAATCCCATATGATATTCCATGCTGACAATCACAATCAAATTCTGCAGTGAATTACAGACCGAAGGATGATGCACAGGCACTATTTAGACATAATAAGATCATTATGGTATTTTCTTTGGACAGACTGGGAGCACCCAGATGAAACCAAAGAGGTCACGGGGCAAATCCCACACAGACAACACCCGAGGTCAGGGTTGAACCTGCTCCCTGATTCTATCAGGCTGCGGCTCTGTGCCACTGTGCTCACCTGTCAACCTGAATTGTGAGGGATATAAATGCGAGTAGAGTGGAACTGCAGCAAGATGTTTAACACAGCGTTCATTACGTTACGCTATCTATTTGCAGAAAATCTCAAGTTTCAAATGAAACCATTATATTCACCATTGACATTGGTTTTATAAATGTGATATGATAACCAGTCTTTGCCCCATCCCACAGCTCATCCACCAGTAACTGAACCCAGTCATTCCCAGGTATTCAGAAACATCTCCACTTTGCCTCTCTCTCTGATTGTGAATGTGCAATTACTTCCCCCGACCCCTGATAGTATCACATGCCTTTTGCTTTCTCTTTGGGACTTTTCATTATGTTAAAGCCCTAACATAAATACAGATGTTATTAAAGTGAATGTAAGGCTTTATACTAATCTTGAAATTCATTGATCGAATATATATAATTCACTAATTCAGCCATGATGATCTCATCTAAGTTCCTCCATTAGTTTGCCCTCTTCAGTCAATCCCATTTATCCATTATTATTATTATTATTATTTGACATTCTTTGTAACATCAGAATATTTTTTCTGTCATCAGATATTCTGTTCAGTTTTGTTTAGCTATATTGGAGGCTGTGATTTATGATCGAGTTTTCTTTAGAGGTGGAATCTCTGTCAGTACTTTCCCTAAGGGCCCATCTTTCAGATATGAATCTGGATGCTGTTGGTGGCTATTCCACCTTTCCCTCTTCATCTAATACACTTTACGAGTTTGGCTCACCTGGAGACAAGGTGATTAAGAATGGAAACTCAGGCTATTTTTTTAATTCAAAACTACTGAAACTGATTACTGCTGATTTTTCAAAGTCCAGGTGCAAGAGAACACTTGCCTTCTTTTAGGAATAAAAATCCTGTATGTGAGAGAGTCCTGGGACATAACTATAGTACAAAACAAGTGATGGCTCTATGACTTCACAACTTGAAAAACATTTGGATAGGTAGATGGAAAGAGAATGTTTAGAGGGATATGGACCAAATATGAGCAAATGGGAGTAGCTTAGCTGGGGCATCGAGGTTGGCAAGGATGAGTTGGACTAAAGGGCCTGTTTCCAAGCTGTATGACTATTTAACTGAGACTCTAAATGACATTTACAATTTTACATGGCTCTTTAGTATGTTCAGGTTACACGAAGACTCTTTGAAACCAATTTCAACGAATTTGCTGCTGTAATGTAGACCAGGGGTCTACAAACTATGGCCCGCGGGCCACATGCGGCCCTCCACGAGATTTTATCTGGCCCGCAGCAAGCTCAGCGCAGGACGGAGCGTGTGTCCGTTTGGCATAGAGTCAAATCGAGTCGGGGAGCGTGGCGACCCGGAACTGCTCTTAGTGTTGTTACCGGGCAGGTCCCTCGAATTGTCAGAGCCGAGACATCATAGGGCCACAGTGAAGAAGCGTGCAATGGGGGGGCATTGTTCGGTGGCGCGTTATAAAGTGGGATCGTTCCTCTCTGCCTCTCACTCTTCTCTCTGCCTCACTCTCTCTTCTCTCCCTCCCTCCTCTCTTCTTCTCGCTCTCCCCTCTGGCCCTCTCTCTCCCTCTCTCTTCCCTCTGCCTCTCACTATCCCCTCTACCTCTCACTCTCCCCTCTGCCTCTCTCTCTGCCTCTCTGCCCTCTCTGCCTCTGCCCTCTCTGTCTCTGCCCTCTCTGTCTCTGCCCTCTCTCTGTCTCTGCCCACTCTCTCTGCTCTCTCTCTGCCCTCTCTCCCTCTCTCTCTCTGCCCTCTCTCACTGCCTCTCTCTCTGCCTCTCTTTGTCTCTCTCTCTGCCCTCTTTGCACTCTCTGTTTCTCTCTCTCTGCTTTTGTCTGCCTCTCTCTCTGCTGCTCTCTCTCTCTGCTTCTCTCTCTCTGCCTCTCTCTCTCTGCCTCTCTCTCTGCCTCTCTCTCTCTCTCCCTCTTTCTCTACATCATTACATTTATAAAACTGACATTTCATTACCTTTTCCTACAGCCTGCAAAAATGTGCCAAATATATAATGTGGCCCTCATGCTGAAAAGTTTGGCGGCCCCTGATGTAGACTAATATTCATACATATTTTTAATCTTTCCTTCGGGCAACAAAGGGAACTATTTGGCAGCATGGTAGTTCAGCAGGTAGAACTGGTGCCTCACAGTACCAGAGTCCCAAGTTTGAATCTGACCTCGCGTACTGTTTCCGTGGAGTTTGCTCATTTTCACTATGACCACATTAGTTTCCTTCGGGTGCTCCGGTTACCCCCCCCCCCCCACATCTCAAAGATGTGATTTAGGTTTAATTGGCCCCTGTGCAGGGAGAGGGTGTGAAAAATAGATACGTAGAACAAAAATGTCAGCACAGATTAAATGGGCCAAATGGTCTGTTTCCATGCTGCATCGCCAAAGTAAATTAAATTAAACTGTGGTCCAAAGCAATCCGTCTATGGCACTATGTTCCTGTAAATTATTTTCTCAATAGCTCACCTTGGGTCTCCTACCACCCGCCCATAGTAAGGGATAGTTTTACAGTTGCCAAGTAACCGTTCAATCAGCATGTCTTTGAAATATGGGAGGAAACCAGAGCACCCAGATGAAACCCATTTGGTCAAGTAGCATCCATACAAATAGCATCAGGGTCAAGACTGAACCCGGGACCTAGAGACATGGGATCGCAGCATTAACTTCTGCACCACTGTGGCAGTCAAGTGACTGATGAATTATGCCAAATACACTGGGGAAATATCCTGATCTTTGACTAATACAACATAATATTTTCTGTGGCTGAGCCAGAAAAGCCACAGGTTCATGAACATTGGACATTTCTAATGCAACACTCCCTGGTGCAGATTGTGTGCTCCGGTGAGGACTTCACCAAAGCCCTCTGACTCAGATATTACTGTTCAGTTTCAGAATACCAGTTGTTATTAAAAAATTTAGAAAGAGGTAAAACATTCTGTCATAGTTGTCTGAAGACTTTTTCCAGAGGCTGCTGAAATTGGCATTGAAAATTGTTGAAATTGGCATTGAAAATGAATAGTTACAGAAGGTGCTGAAAATACTCAGCAGCTCAGACAGAATCTGTGGAGAATCAAACAGTTTAATATTTCAGGTCAATGAGGTATCATCAGAACTGGGAAAAGTTAGAAATTAAAGTCTGTAGTACTGTTGGAGATTACAAAGAGATGAGCCCAGAACGATTTGAAAATTTGGAAAATACTTTTCAAGTTGAAAGGCTGAGATTGGGGACAGTCCAGTCGTGATGGGCGGACGGGATTCCGCATTATAGAAACATAGAAACATAGAAATTAGGTGCAGGAGTAGGCCATTCGGCCCTTCGAGCCTGCACCGCCATTTAATATGATCATGGCTGATCATCCAACTCAGTATCCCGTACCTGCCTTCTCTCCATACCCTCTGATCCCCTGAGCCACAAGGACCACATCTAACTCCCTCTTAAATATAGCCAATGAACTGGCCTCGACTACCCTCTGCGGCAGAGAGTTCCAGAGATTTACCGCTCTCTGTGTGAAAAAAGTTCTTCTCATCTCGGTTTTAAAGGATTTCCCCCTTATCCTTAAACTGTGACCCCTTGTCCTGGACTTCCCCTACATCGGGAGCAATCTTCCTGCATCTAGCCTGTCCAACCCCTTAAGAATTTTGTAAGTTTCTATAAGATCCCCTCTCAATCTCCTAAATTCTAGAGAGTATAAACCAAGTCTATCCAGTCTTTCTTCATAAGACAGTCCTGACATCCCAGGAATCAGTCTGGTGAACCTTCTCTGCACTCCCTCTATGGCAATAAAATCCTTCCTCAGATTTGGAGACCAAAACTGTACGTAATACTCCAGGTGTGGTCTCACCAAGACCCTGTATAACTGCAGTAGAACCTCCCTGCTCCTATACTCAAATCCTTTTGCTATGAAAGCTAACATACCATTCGCTTTCTTCACTGCCTGCTGCACCTGCATGCCTACTTTCAATGACTGGTGTACCATTACACCCAGGTCTCGCTGCATCTCTCCCTTTTCCTAGTCGGCCACCATTTAGATTATATTGAACGACAGGATTGAATGGTGGCTTCCCACTTAAACCTCGGAAGCGGGAAGTCTTTGAAAGGCCGCCTTTAATTCTTTGGCAGTCCCCCGGGATCGACAAGGACTTTGGAAGGCTGTATCCGGTGAGTATCCCAATCTTTGTTCCCTGTTATAAAGCGATGCCCGCGTTGACCAGAAGGTGGCTCTGTGCACCGATAGCCGGAGGTCTCCCCGCTGTCACCCACTACCCTGAGTTTAAAACCCGGACAGGACAGTCATCATTCAACAGAGGCGAATTAGCAGCGTTGTAATGCACACGATAGAATTACAGAGGATGAATACCCATTCAGTAAACAAAGGGTCACATGAATATATCTGGGAGGAATAGTGGGACATTGAGTTACACGAGGTCTCCAATTGAAGAAGGGTCAAAATCCAAAACGTCTCCTGTCCATATCCTCCACAGATGCTGCTTGATCCGCGGAGGTTCTCCAGAACAGTGTTTTGCTCAAGATTCTAGCATCTGCTATTCCTTGTGTCTATATAGTCCAATCCTTGCACATCGCCCAGTCAATTCTCATGTGTTTTAGATTGTACTCTGGAGATCAGAAACCCGGGAATCAAGTTGGGGGAAAGAATCCTCCAAACGCCCATTCTTTATACATTGGGGGCACATTCCCTTCCTTCTAGACTCGAGGGCTAAGCATCTTGAAGAAAGAAGAGAAAAGAGAGAGAGAGAGATGGGGGGGGGGGGGGGGGGGGGAGACGTGTTTTTATTGTCATAGAAACATAGAAAATAGGTGCAGGAGGAGGCCATTCGGCCCTTCGAGCCAGCACCGCCATTCATTGTGATCATGGCTGATCTAATGTGTCATGGGTCATGTGTCCCAAAACTGAACAACGAAATTCTTATCTGCAGCAAAATGTGGAGATTGCAGGTGGTTTCCGGAGGTTGCCGGAGGTTGCAGGTAGTGGAAGCGGGTAGTGGAAGCAGGTAGTGGAAGCAGGTAGGGAGACTGACAAAACCCTCCGGGAACCGCACGGAAACCTTGGGTGGGGCACAAAGTGACCAGAGGTTTCCGTTCAGGTTTTCTAAGTGGGACAGGGGCATTACTCCAGCACTTTGTGTCTATCCGCCCACCAGCTGTCAGACTCAGATGCTGGAGTAACTCGGCGGGACGGGCAGCATCTCTGGAGAGCAGTAATGGGTGACGTTTCAGGTCGAGACCCTTCTGCTTCCTGTTTCATTCGGTTTAAGTAGCATTTTGAAGTAGCATCGAGATGTTCTGCTTCCTGGTTAAGTGGCATTTTGGCCAAAACTATGTTTTTTTCTTCAGTGAAAAGCGGGTTATTTTCCGACCACCGGAGAGGTTAGATGTGGCCGCATCTGGGAGAAGATTGGAGAGCAGGCGGTTAGACGCCCAGAGGGAAGAAGCCGATGCTCACCTCCTAACTTGTACAAGAATGATGAATAATCCCGATCCACCTCATTACCAACATCGTCTAAAACCAGTCCCTGTGTATTATTGATAAAAATCAAAACAGACACCTCGTTTAATTGGACGGAGAATCAATGGCCATTTCCAGCCGATTGATCTCTGATTGAAGGTGATTGGTTTGAGCCGGCGCCAGGAGGAAACAATGGCCAATGGACGTGGACGGGAGTCTGACCATCAGAAAGTGCTTCCAATTAGGAAGGCGGCTCTCCAGGGGCAGAGTCCTGGCCATTGTCCGCGGCCGGGGACCGCCAGCGAGGCGTCAGGCAGCGGGGCCGCGGACAATGGGGCTGCCGCAAGGCTGGGCGTCCGCACTCGGCTCAATTCCCAGCCGGGACAGGGCGGGCCGGGGCCGGGGGAGGTGCGCTGGTGTCCGGCTGCGAGGTAGCGCCGCGGCCAGTTCGGTGTGAACCAAAAACCGGCGCTCACAGCGTCACGAATCGTCCCATCTGGTTGGATATCGCTGGCGGACTGGTGTCAGAAGGTGCGGCCCTTGTTCACTCCCACCACATACCTTTGCACAACAAGCGCTGACTTCACCGCTGCGCACTGTAACATACCCACCGACATATTTAGACATGCCCATTTTCCAGCATGCCTCCAAATGTACTTAACAAAACTGTCACCAAACTACCTCCTAAATCATAACACCAGGTTAATATTTGCTCATTCTCATAATATATACTCATAAATAACCCAGAGTAAGGGGCTCAAGCAGAGGACATAGAGAGGGGAAAGATTTAATAGGGAGCTGAGGGGCAACCTATTCGCTCTGAGGGCGGTGGGTATATAAAAAGAGCCGTCAGAGGAGGTAGTGGAGGCAGGTACAATAACAGCATTTAAAAGATATTTGGAAAGTGAATCTCCTCCATTGACACACACCAGCCGGGCTGTTCTCTGTTGTGTTATGTGCACTATTTACGCACTTGCACACTCGCGCAAGACCTCCACACTACCACCACTATTTGCGCACTCACACACAACTTCCACCATTGGCATGCCCGCTTGCTGCCTCCACTGTGTACTACCACTATTTATACATATCCACACTACCTACACTTGTCACACCATCCAGCCGCCTCCGTTGTTTACACATCCACATGCTATTTCCACTCCCACACATGATATGCACTGTTTTCACACTCACACTGTCTCTGTTATTTCCACACTCACACACTACCTCTATTGTTCCCGTTCACACACTACCTCCACTAATAACACACCGGAACACTGCCCTCTATGTATACACACTCGCCAGATTATTTTCAGCTTCAATACCTTGTGCACCGCACACGCATTGCTACATTCTGACCGCTCCTTGGAACCAAACATACATGCCACCACTATTTATGCACATTGTGCAATATTGTGCACGATAAACTTTACAGGCTGCATTATTAATGCAAGTTCAGAACTCGAAGTGTAGGATTATGTTATTGAATAGTTACTCTGGCACAATTTTTATCCACTCAGTATACCCTATACACTTTGTTTTACATATATGTAAATATTCAGTGTACAATCCACATACTCTGTGCTCAGACACAGCACATTCCCAAAAGTGCTATGGCACATTGTACTTCCCCAGTCCAATTCACGCACAATGAGGCCATTCTATCTGCACACTGTGATACATGTGCACTATTTATACAGAGTTGCAGAACTAAATAGAGTTACATGGTCACTTGTGATTCATCCTCATTCATTAAAATACAAAATGTTTCACAAACTAACCCACAAAAACTCTTGTCCATTCTGGTTCACCAATTAATGAAGGTAGTTATCCTTGCACAACAAATGCTGACTGCACCAGTGCACCCATACACTGACATATTTAAACATGCCCATTTCGCAACATTCCTCCAAATGCACTCAGCAAAACTGTCACCTAATTATCTCCAAAATCTATTAATACAAAACCCCAAGGTCAACATTTACTCATTCTCATGATATGTACTCATAAATTACCCTGAGTGGGGGAATCAAGAAGCAGAGGACATAGGTTTAGAGTGAGAGGGGAAAGATTTAATAGGTACCCGAGCATTATCTTTTCACTCAGAGGGTGGTGGGTATATGGAACATGCTGTCAGAGGAAGTAGTTGAGGCAGGTACAATAACAGGATTTAAATTACACTTTTAAATGACATGTACACGAACAGGAAAGGTTTGTAGGGATATGGGCCAAGCACAAACTAAAGGCTTTAGCTTAGATAGGCTCTTAGTCAACATGGACGAGTTGGGATGAGGACCTGTTTCCATGTTGGATTTCGGGTTTTTTTTAAGTTTAGAGATGCAACATAGATACAGGCCCTCTGGCCCAGCTAGTCCATACTGACCACCGATCACCCATACACTAGTTCTATCCTACATATTAGGGACAATTTGCAAAGCCACTTTACCTCCAAAGCTGCATGGTGTTGACTACAACTCTATGACTCTAAATGAATTATAAAATAGACCAAATTCTCAGTGTAGTTTAAAGTTACTTCCCCATTCATGTACACTCTCAAACATTCTTTTAATCTCACTCAGATCTGACTTTATTATCTTCCTAATCTTAATCATCCTTTGGATGATCTGAACCCTAGTGGTCATCGTAAAACTCGACATTAACAGCTGTTAAGTATTTCTAGCATCTGAAGTTCTGGTATATTTAATGGTGATGGTATAATCTGTACATTTTCTTGATCTGCAAGAAAGACAACGTTGCTTGACTTGTCTGTGATCTACCTGACTGGGAGTAATTTGATCATGTAAACTTGCCTGGAATAATGTCAGGAGACACACCCAGTCTTATCCTTCTCCATTTTAATGTTGTGGTTGTAGTACAACAGAATGGTTTACCAGGTGATGTTGTTCAGTCTGGGTGTTTACAGCAACCCTTCCCTTTCAGCACTACGCAGATTTGTTTTAAAACAGATCCAGATTATTAATCTGAATTCAAATTCCACAGCGGTCACTCTCAGGTTTGAATTCCCGCCCTTCGATTGTTTAACGTGGTTTCTGGGTTGTTGGTCCAGTCGCATAACAATGGGACTATCACCAAGTCACAAAGACAAACAGGGATGGTGACACCCATTTGCCATCTCCAGCCAGCCCTACCATTCATATGACCATGGCTGGTCAACCATATTCAACAGCCAGTTCCTGCTTTCTCTTCATATTCAGTGATGTATTTACCCACAAGATTATATGTAAACCCCCCCCCTTTTCATATATTTAATAACTTGGTCCTCTGTGTAGAGAATTCCACCGGTCCCATACTCTTTCCCTACTGTGAAGACATCTATCCTCATCTCAGTCCTAAATTACCCACCCTGTGTTGTTAGTCTGTGACACCTCCCCAGGTCTTCCTCGCCTCAACATTCCTGCATCTATAGTTTGTCCAGTCCCATCAGGATTTTTTAAATGTCAAGAGGACCTGCCAAGGGGTCTCGACCCGAAACGTCACCCATTCCTCTCCAGAGATCCTGCCTGGTCCTCCGAGTTACCAGCATTTTGTGTCTATCTTCGGTGTAAACCAGCATCTGCAGTTCCTTCCGACACAATTTGTCCTCTCCCATTCTTCTGGCCTCCAAAAATACACCTAATCACCCTAATCTCTCTTCATACCTCTGAAGGTCCTGCCTTCCTGCGCCAACCGGGAGTTGCAGATAATTCAAGCCAGACATGCCAATCAGTTTCCTTCCCTAAATGACAGGTGTGTGTTTGGGACAATCTAGCCAATTACAGGCTCATTTGCATAGAATATATCTACTTTTTACGTGCTAATTTTGGGAAAAAATACTAATTTTAATAACGATGTGATGATAAATTATCTTCTAGATAATGATTATAACAACAGATTCCCAGCAACACTAAACAGACTGCTGGAGGAACTCAGCGGGCCAGGCAGTCTGTGGGGAGAAATGGACAGTCGATATTTCTGGTCTCAATCTGAAACATCGCCTGGCCATTCCCTCCACCGATGCTGCCAGACTTGTTGAATTCCTCCAGCAGTTCGTTTCTTGCTCCAGAATCCGGCATCTGCAGTGTCTTGTGCCTCTATAGTATTTATGCCGCCAACCGCCCACCTCAGGATCAGGTCCTATTATAGTCTTTCAGAGGCTTCATAAAGCTTGCTATTCATGGAATTCAGGTTCGATCGGAAATGGCGATATTGTTCATTAATTCTCAAATCCAGTTCCTGTGTGCGTGTTTATTTTCAGTTCCATTCGCGCCGTTCACTGTCTAACATGTCCCATTTTATTTATTATATTTTTAAAAAACCCCCACAGGAAACGCTTGAAGCACTCGGCAGGTTGGGCGACATTCACTCAGCGGAGAGAGAGAGAGAGAGAGAGAGAGTTCACGTTTCATCTCGATTTAATCCGCTCACTTTCTCATCCTGTCCCTTTTCCGATGCGGAATGAATTCAGTTCCTTTGTAAGCATAAGATCCAGTGACAAAGAAGCCCGCCAGAAATTCACCATCGAACTTAAAATAAACATAAAAGCACAGATACTGTAACGACAATTATAGTTCGACCAGGTTTTTCTTTCTTTCTCACTGTCTCATTCATAGAAGTGTTTTGTTTCACTTATCCAATCACCACTTTAACTTGGCTTTACATTCGGCACAGACATTGTGAGCCGAAGGGCCAGTTCCTTTCTATGTTCTAACTGCGGGTTGTTTTCAGGTGCTAATTTACCCTCTCAATTCCTTTATATCAACAATGTTACATTACTGTTTCGATAATTCGTTAACTTTCTGTCTTTGATTCGCGTATCTCTATAATTTTCTCACTATCCCGTCAACGCCTGCCTTTGCGCCACAACCACACTCTCGCTGCAGAATCTTTCTCCTTAAATCTCTGCCTCTTTCCAATTCTTTCTCTCTCTCGCCTCCTTCCTCTCCCCTCTATCTCTCTCTCTCTCTCTCTCTCTCCCTCTCTCTCTCCATCCATCATTTCTGCTCTCAGCCCCACTGGTCACATTTGACGTCCATCAATGCCCATTTGGGAAAACGTAAACACCAGGTCAATCTGCCTCGGAAGAAGACTGGATGTGATTGGGGGCAGCCGCAGAGAGAACAGTCAGATCTCGGCCACATATTTTCCATTTGTATCACACGAGTAAACTGTAATGCTTAAAACATGTTAATTAACTTCAGGAACTTTGCGGATGTGACCTTTATCAGTCATCTGCAAGAAGATTGCACGCACTATGCCTGTGCCCCGAGTTTTGGTCTCTACATTATAAATATTTCCCTCGGCCAGTGCAAACTCTCACGCACACTTCCCGGCCTGGCCGGCAACTTTAACCCTACAACGCGTAGCGGGCATCAAAATGGTCAAAAAGTTGACGGGATAGTTACTGAGAAAATTACAGAGATACAGAATATATAAGGACTGGAAAATGTAATTAGAACATAGAACAGCACAGGACCAGGCCCTTCGATCCACAAAGTCCGTGTTCGAACATGATGCCAATCTCCTTTGCCTGAATGTGACCCTCAACCTTACACATTCATGTGCCTATCTAAAAGCCTCCAGAACGCCATTAGCCACTCTCTGTGTAAAATAAAACTTACCCGCACATCGCTTTCAAACTCCCTCTAACCTTAAAGCTGTGCCCTCTAGTCCTTGACATTTCCACCTTGGTAAAATAAAAGGTTCTGTGTCTAAAATAGCTTAATGTTTAATTCATGAAAAACGAAAGGGCGTCACCAAACGGTGCGACTGAGGAATTGCTATCTTGAGCACCTGCTTTTAATGGATTTTTGAGAGTTACTTTGGTTTGATGATAAAACAGAAACATGTAAAGTCGTCCCAGCTCACCCCAATTCCCCGCCCGCAACGTCGCCGCGTTCCAGGAGGTGGCGCCCGAAGTGCACCGATGCAGGGCAGGATCTGAAAATGAAGCCATCAGCTGGTGACACAAGCCTCGTAAATCTTGCCGGTACGCAGCCGTCGGTAATTGGCGAAGAAAAGACTGTTTATTTCATGCATTAATGGTTTGAACTTAAAGCCGCCAGGTTGAATTTGAGCACGACCTCCCATCAACCCGTACATCAAAGTGATCTTTCTTTTTTTTTATTCCTTGCCTCGGAGTAAGCGAGGCAGCGAATAATGCGACATCCTTTCGCCAGGGGACAGGGGAAGTTCTCTGGATCACTTTTCACTCACACATTTTACACGGGTTTTCAAAGTTAAAAGGAGTAGCAATCGTGGGGTGTCTGGCGATGAATCGGCCTGGTGCTTTAAATTTATCAGACATGGATTAAACTTTTCTGCTGCAGAAAAATTAATCTGCATCTTATGAGAACCAATCCTTGGGGAAAAAATGAAATTTGGGAAGGATACCTTCCAAAATACTCGAATTGAAATGAACGTGTGTAGTTCAACTATAATATCACAGCGTATACCTGTGATCTTGTATCTGTGCCTGTTTGTGGCTGAGCACCAGTACTCCTGTGCTCTGCATGTCAGCTTGTGTCTGTATATATAGACATCACATATACATATATATGTGTATCTGGTGAGTGCAAGTGACTGCGTAAATGTGCGTGTCTGTGTGACAGCGTTCTTCAGTGGCTGTCGTTGCGTGAGTTTTTCACATTATGTGTGTGTGCGTGTGTGTGTGTGTGTGTGTGTGTGTGTGTGTGTGCGCGTGTGTGTGTGTGTGTGTGTGTGTGTGTATGTGGGTGTGTGTGTGTGTGTGTGTGTGTGTGTGTGTGTGTGTGTGTGTGTGTGTGTGTGTGGGGGAGGGGTGTGGTGGGGGGTGTGTGTGTGTGTGTGGGGGGTGGATGTGTGTGAACCATGTGTTTTATCTATTCCGTTCTCGAGCTGCGGGAGCCCGTGTGATATTCCAATCTATATCTACAACGATATCAAAGTACTCGTGTTTGCGAGTTGTGAGCAAGAGCATGTGCTGTGCTTCGATAGTCAACGATTGCAGCTAACTCATGTTTTTCTAACCAATGTTAATACACTTGTTACCTTGTGAGTTCCAACGTTTCAATAGCACCACCAATCCTCCGAGTTCTCGTATTTCGTTCTTCCGGAGAAGAATGTAACAGAGCAGAATACTTTAATTCTCCTATTTGCAATCTGTTCTCCCTTGTTTATTAAAATACTCACATGGCATGGATTTTCCATGATGTCTTATATGTAATGCAAACTCTGCACAACAGGACTTGTCACCACCCAAATAATAGATTAAAACATTCTGCGGTTTCCAGGAGATGGTTTATAATGTTAATATTTCCCCCTGCATACATCAATTTATTTGTGCACTCCTTCATTCTAGATGATGACATGTTTCAGTCCAATCAGACGATATCAGAACCAAACATTTTTAATAATAGAATCAAACTTCAGCTTCCATCTCCAAAGCTAGCTCGGAATGAGACGCGGGTCCTTTTGAAATAATTTTAAATTACTCAAACTAGATACTAAATCCCATAGCAAATGCCCGGAACCCCGGCAGAGATGAAGGATGTGCTGCGGAATATTGGTGTAAGAGATGCCTGTTTAAACTGTAAGAAAAGGCCCAGCAGACATTTCCGTTTATAGATAATTTATGTTAAGAGCTAAATCGACATAAATCATGTCTAAGATGCAGAGGGTACATACTCGGCGTTTTAAGAGGCCGTAATGTATATATACATTAGGGAGGGATCCGACTGCATTATAGCCCAACAGATCAAACCACTAGAGTCTCTGCCGTTCGGCAACTTTTCAGGCAAACAAAAAGACCCACAATATGGTCTAAATTTAAATCCAATGGATTTCTCCATTGGACAATGAGGTATAGATTTCTAAGGGAATGCCTATCAAAACAAAATACTTAAAGGTATTATTTATGATCTGTTTGTTATCGTTTGCGGGAGACAGAGACAAAAGGGGCAGAGATAATGCTCGAATATTGAACATCTCTGTTTCAGCCCATTGACAGCGCTCTGATCCAATGTTTACCTTCAGCTAATCTGTGCTTTAAATCTTTACCAACATCTACTGCAAGCACTGTGGTCATCCTTTAATATGGCGGGTCCCTTGGTAGTTTTAAATTCACTATGTTCAACCCCGACTACGAGCGACAACACAGGGCCAAGTGCAACCACATGGACCTCACGACTCAGGCTAACAGATGCACACATTCTGAGAGCGCGTACACACACACACACACACACTCATCTCACCAGAGAAATCTTCACTTCAAATTGTTTATTGAAAGTTGTGAGAGAACTTATTCTTCTAAATTGTTGATAGAATACCCGAATAACCAACACAGTTTCAGATACATTTTTTTTATTGTTTGAGCCGCTTCGCATGAGCCGAATTGGAGAGCCCAGGTCATTGTAAAACCACACCTGAAGTTGCACCAAACCTGAGGTGGCCAAGCGGCAATTAATACATACCCCGCTAGCACAGGAGTTCGATTTATTTTAAATTCCTTTAAATCTGTCGTATTGTACAGTACAGAACGCCGTTATTCTCTTTAACAAGGTAACACTGGAATAGCATTGAAGTAATGGATGGCACGTTTAAAAAACCGTTTCCACTAAAGCAGACGGAATAGACTTCTATGATAAAACACAATTAGAAACTCATCCATTCTCTGGCACACACGCTATATATTTCATTTACAATATATTGTGATGTTTGTGTGTAAAACGAAACAAAAAAACATTAAAATGCACGGAATTAAACTCTAATGTATGTACACGCAAATTTACAACTGGTGAATAAATTAATACCGATTTTGCATATTCTGCCATCCATAGCATATTTACAAAAAAATACTAATTAATTACATAAATAGCGAAGATCCTTTTTTTTTGTCTCATGTGAAGGTACATTTCTGGTATGCGTTACTTATAGCGAAGTGGTCGTTCCTTTAATCCACAGTCAATGGTGGGTATTTCAGTGGCGCTGCCCAACTCTGATAGCATCTCCTTCAGTCCAGATGCCTCTCGACTCCACCAGACCCAACTGTTGGATGCAGAAGGTGTTTGCACAGGGTTGTTTTTCTTTTGCATATGCTATTAACGCCGACGTCCTCGGGTGCGTCCAATGACTCATTTAGGAGAATCACGAGCCGGAGAAGTCTCTCGGTTGCTGTCCAGACCGCTGACTAATCTCTGGATGTTCTGGAGTTCGTTGATGGTGTCCTTAGCGGACGGTTTCGGAGAGGGCGCGCTACCCACAGTCCTTAAACTGCCGCCGTTGCTCTTGTGGTTGAGTTCGGAGGCGAGGTTGGCGGATACGGGACTGGAGTCTCGGCTGCACAATTTGGCGTCGGAGCCACCCAGGGCTGAGGGCATGGCGGTGGTGAGGAGGTTGGTGCTGGCTGGGATTGTCACCGGGATGGGGGGGTAGGGGTTGAACCGCAGCCGGGGTCGTCCGCCGCTCAGGAACGGGTGCCGGTGGAGGGAGGACGGCCCTCCGGTGTTGTTGGGCAACGCGGCGGCTGCGGCGGCAGCGGCCATGTAGGTGTAGGGGTACGGAAAGAGCCCTCCGAATGCGGTCATTGGGATCCCCTGCATGGTAAAACAGAGAGACAGAGAATATACTTGGTGAGTGTCATGCGGTGAGCATCGCGATGCAAATCCAAAACGAACCCAGGCCTGGGCTAATGCGCAAATGTGATGAGGGGGGTTGCAGCAATAAAAATCGGCTGAGAGCGGAGGGAAGGATGTTGGAAGCCTGAAACGTTATCTTTCTGAAGGCCTTTAGGCTAGAGGGAGGCGCCTAGATCGGATTGATATAAAGATCCATTCACTGAAGGATAGCATCAGCTCCAGAGCAGAATGGCCTCTTCCGCTCAGCTGTTCCCAAAAATGGGATCAAGGGCACGGTTAAGAGAAACGATATTGGATATTTGTTTTCTGGAGAATGTACACTTGAGTTTTGGATTTAATCCAGAGCCCAACTATTTCAAGCAGGGATTGCTGACACTGGGATACCTGCACTGCACACTCATTCCCACCTCACTACAGACGAAATAGAAGGATGCTGGACTCGCTGAGGCTAAACTGGCCTTTCCTTTACCCCAGGTGTAGGACTCTTCAAACAATAATCCCTGCTGTCAGGTCTTGGTATGTATAACCCCACATTATCCACATTGTACATTAATTTAAGACTATCAAAACTTGCACGATAATATCAATACTAGGGTTAATAAAATTGACAATAAAACTCATAATTGCAATGGTATTTCGGCGTTTAAATTACGGGACTGAATATGTATTGTGTTTGAAAATAAAATAAATGGTTGGAGGGAGGTTACTGAGAGTGTAAACATGAATAAACAAACAAAATGACCCAAAAAAGCACTTTTTTCCCCTTCCAGGCACGCGGGAATCCAATATGCCTCTGGGTCCAGTTTAAATGAACAAAACTCAATCTGACTGTCAAAAGCCTTGAATGCCAACCAACCAAAGCTCAACATGCCATTGCAACAGGCACTGGATTATCAACGTTGTTGAAACTTTTAAACATATAATAAGCAGACTGTGGCTTGGTTAATCAGTCCCCCACTTTAAAAACATATTTATGGAGTTGACTATTACACGATTGTATCACCAATATAGACGTTCTGTGAATTATCGTGAAATAAACATCATGTCAGTGTGTGAATAATATATAATAATCTAATAATTCCAATACTGTTCCACAAGTGGAATTAATTTAATGTTTAAGATTCTACATTGTCAGGAGGAAAATTAGTAAAAAATACCCTCGCAGAGAGCAGAACTTGCTCTGGTTGTTATGCATAGCAACATGGTAGAGGGGGTGAAGAGATCTGTCATGTCATTGTGGACATGCATGGCACAACATGGGTTGTGATTGAGGAGGTTGATTGAAATTCCCACCAAAACCCATACCATAGGACCTGGCAATCTATCAACCCCTGGGCTGTTTAGATGAACCATTGATGATTAGTTATTGAGAACGTTGGGCAGTAAGAATGGCAATAATATATTCCCCATTCTCCTCAACCCGGATTAGCCGCTTCGGTAAAACAATTAATGGCCGAATTCTGTGTTAACGTTTGGACTGAATTCCCAAATGTATGACTGGGAGTAAAGACCTGCATCTTGGCTCTTTCTTCTGATTGTAAACATTGGTTTAGCTTCACAGCCATTGCTTGGCATTAACATATTCTCTCATTTTATTGGTCAAAGGCGATTCGCAGAGAACGTTCTTCTTCGACTAACGAGACGTGGTTTGCCACGGCAGTGACACTAGCTTCTACAAGTAATCAAAATCGCATTTATAACTGGAAAAATAAACGCCGTAGTATAAACCATCTCCAGGGTAATTTCTCTCTTCCTGCAACTCGTTAAAGGAATGTTCTTCCCCTGGCATGATGTTTCACAGACCCTCGGCTCCTGCTTATCTTTCGTCCCTGTCTATCGACATGTTTCTCTCCACTCCGCGCTTTGCGCAGACCCAGTCCAATCACTCTCCCAACCCGAAAGAAAAACCGCGCCAGGCGGTGTGAGAAGGGAGGTTCGCTTCATTAAAAAATAAAATGAGCATGTGTCAGGTCTGAAAACAAAGTCTGATTTCAAAATCCAGGGTTATCGTAAAACTCCAACCACGCTTTTTTTTCCCCAAAATAAAAATCTATTTAAAAGGGAACCCTTTGTTACGAGAAACAACCCGATGAATATAACACCTACCGCGCCCGCCCATCATTAGGAAGAGACTCCATACCTGAGAAGCCAAGACGTGTTGGGAGAGGTGGAAAGGGAAGTGCGGGTTTGCAGCGGCCGAAGCTTGGGCTGACGATAGTGTAGCGTTGTCCAAGGCGCTGGCTCCTGACACCGACGCCAATAAATGTCCCATTCCGGTGGCCATGGCCGAGAAAGCTCCCGGGGCGA
Organism: Leucoraja erinaceus; assembly: GCF_028641065.1. Classification (NCBI taxonomy): domain Eukaryota; kingdom Metazoa; phylum Chordata; class Chondrichthyes; order Rajiformes; family Rajidae; genus Leucoraja; species Leucoraja erinaceus. The sequence goes on from NC_073404.1 coordinate 11,176,445, forward strand.
CAGCAAATTGGCCAGGGTGGATAAAGAGAGGCTGTCCGACGTTTAAAGGGTTAAAGAACTGCTGACTATTGAACCCCGAGAAAGCCAAGCTTTGCATGTGTGCAGCGTTAAGATGAGAAGCTCCATCCGTCTGAATTAACAGCGGAGAATAGGTTTCTTTACTCAAACATTCGCTCTCTTTCTTGGATTCCTCCTTCCTTCGCCCCTCTCCCTTCTCCTTCTCCTTCTCCTTCTCCTTCTCCGAAGCCCTGTGGCTGAAACACGTGTCGTTGTCCCTGCGAGTTTCCAGCGACTCCCTTTTCTCGGCCACGGACGCCTGTTTCGGCCGATGAGCGGAGTCGGCAACTGCCTCCCCCGCCGGCGGGGAGCCGGTCCGGGAGACCCCCACCCGCGGGCTGAAGCTTAATGCCCCCGGAAGCTCCTCACGTTTCTCCAGCTCCGGTTCACTGTCCGCACCTGACTTGTCATCTGAAGTAACCGGGAGATAAATGGGACAAATCGTGACCTTAAAAAAAAGCCAAGACAACCGCGAAATTCCACTGCATACGGCAATCACCTGGGGCATTTTTAAGTATTTTTTAATGTATTTTATACATCATATATCAATATAAATAAGCACCTAAATAAACTGACCATTCTCCATACGCCCCATGGTAATCTTTATTGGCTAAACCCGCTCTCGTTTTAACAAAACATACAAGTTCCATACTTTTTTCCTATCTTCTATCCCATGTTAGCTCTCTCTATTTCGGCCAGTGGGGAGAGCTGTTCTGAAATGAAATCTATAAATCTTTTTGAAACACACGTGAACGCAAAAAAAAAAAAAGAATCTAGGAGTTTCACCCGCAAGATTCTTCGAAATATTAAATTTGATTTTGATTTTCAATATCCCACTCAGCCATGTCTGTACAAGCTGATTTTACACAAACTGCACAAATAAATAATATTCTGCTTCATATAATTTGATATCTCAAGCGCATCAAGCCTCCAGTGCCAGGAATAAAGTGGAGGCAGCTGAACGTTGAATCAAAAGTTGCACATGGGGAAACGAGGTTTGAAACCAAAATCCCGGAGATCGATTTCCCTAAGGGTTACCGATGTTTATGCTTGTCTGTTTCGTTGCCCATTTTTCCCTGCTGACGAAGGTTTTCGAAATATCTATTTGATAATGTAGGATAAACAGCCAGGGAAGGAAAGTATTTAACATTCTGCCAAAGACCGGATTCGGAGCCGGAGGTGAAATCAACATTTCCGAATCCCAGTCGGTGACACAAGCCCATTCTTGGCCAATTCTGTGTGCGGAAGGGTCGTTTGGGTTACAATATGAATAAAATGCGCCACTGTGTATTTCATACATCAGGGGGTTTTGAGAATCACATCCACTAACAAATACGACCCATAACTGCTGATCGCTGCCCTTCCTCTTATGCGGGACACTTTTAAATCGTCCAGACCCATTACATTTCTTATTCTCCTTGGCGGAACATTATTTCAAGATCTCATGTCCCTCAACGCCAAATAAAGATATATTTATATGAAAATTGTATTTAACGTGGCAGAGTTGGATATGGAATCCACCTAAATCCATCGCACCAAAATCCCCCAGGGTTATGGGCTAGCAGCCGTTGGATGATTTATATACAATTTGTGCAGAGTCCAGTGCAATGTTCTAATTTAACGTTATCTTCATTATGATTAACTTGATGATTTCCCGTGTGCCGCTGTCCATTGAACCGTTTATTAGAATTTACTGGAGCAAATAATGACACAGGGATTTAAAGGTTAAATCACCAGCCCCGTGGTTAAGCCGGAGGACGCCATGCGGTCAACAAACCGATCGCCCTTGATCTCTGGATTGGATCAGTGGTCCTGCTCTCCCCTCCCTCCCCACTGTCTGCCTCCCTCCCTCCCTCCCTCCCACAAATGTACCTTTGGGTGCTTGACCGAAATGTAGAGTAACCGGGTCGAGGGCCGAGGGCGAGCGCATGGACTCCCTGACCGAAGGTTGGTCGCTGGAGGAAGCGTCAGAATCACCGCCATCTCGATCACCTTTGCACTGATCCTCGTACACACGCAAAGACGGCAGAGAGAGTTGCTTCCTGAGAGAAAAAAAAATCCTATTGTGTTATTATGAGACCAACAATGGTCTTAAATGTTAGTTCCAAAAGTGATATTTAAAAATTATGTGAAAATGAAACGCAAATTCCAGAGCAGAGGCTAAATATATTCATATATATATTTCTTAAAGCATATGTTGGCGTGGGTCCCACCTCTTTCAACCAAACCCTGTTATTCAGTGTTGCCATTCTGTTAATGACCGCCAGGAGGTGCCCGGGGACAGCTTGCGAGTAAACAGGCACCCTTCCACCGACTCCAGGCGGATAGACTGATCAGGGTTAAATCCATTACGGGGAGGGGGGGAGGGGGGAGGAGGGGATGAACGAGAACTTTCTCTCTGCCGCCTGATCTCCAATGCTCCAGATAAATTGTTACAGCACAGCCAATCAGCTCCCATCCATCCATCTTTCTACCTTTTTTCTCTTCGCCCGTTGCCGGTGTCTCTGAATCCTTTCGCAAAGGGATTGTTATCAATCTTCAGCTGCGTTATCTGTTGAATTAGGAAAAAAAGACAATTAATGTAATTAAAATTTGGCAAGTCAATAGCAATATTTTTTTGTGTGGACATTACTGAATGGATATCAAACTGCTCTGGAGACATCCATTGATCCTATTCCAAAAAAAAAAATCGATTGCACCATTTTATCTTCTGATGATCTGACCAATTTTTATCCCGATATCAAAAAAATTTTTTAACGGACTCAGCTTGTGAAAACTTGCTCCTTACAAAACATTGATTACCATTTTCTTCAGTGAATTATTTTATTTTAATTTCTACTTTAAGTAGCAACTGCATTTCTAAAGCACAGTTTGGGCGAGCAATAAATATCCTTCCTTCTATTACCAAACTCAACCCAAGGTTCGATTGATTAAAATATACCACATTACTCCACCTAAGCAAACCAAAATAAAACTGTTGTCCATGCGAGATTTGTTCCAATATCTCTAAGCTTATCTGTTTCCTTCTGCACAAATGCTGCCTAACCTGCCCAGCATTTCTAACATTTCCACTTAATTTAAACATTAAAACCTTAAAGCAAGGTTGGGTAAATTCCATGTTGATATGTGTGGTCCTGAGATATTTAATCATAGTCACCAACAATGAAGTTCGGAAGCACTGCTCAATGTTTTTCTTAAGTTTATTTATTCGTTTGTATTCTGAATGCTTCATACTGAGTATGGCGTGTGTATATGATATCTGCAAGCTGACATATGTGCCTCCTGAACTTATTCTGTACTTTTTTTTATTAGTAAGCCACACTGCAAACATATGCTAATACTGTTAAAGGGGAAAACGTGAAAAATAAACAATTAATTGTCTAAAGTATCATAGATCTAAGTGGGATAAGTAGGATACCTCTTGTTATAATGTCTGAAGAACTGCCCGCTGGAACTGGCCCCATTGCGTATTAGAATTCCTATTGTAATTTAGTTGGCAACCATATCAATGGAAATGGACTGATAGAGAGATCTGGCTATAGTATCGTTCTGGTTTTATCTGTAAGTTTATCTTGAAATGTTGATATATAGTAGACCCAATAAGTTTGCTAATATCAGGCAAAATCAACAGAGCAGAGGCGACGTGCGCCTTCGATCAGGCCAGTCTGCAGTGATAAGTAGACTTTAATCGATTTCGATTCTCGTCATAAGTTGTTGGTGGAGAATCAGCTGTCCAAACGGCGGATGGCTTTTGGAGAACATTACGAACAGTGAGGGCTGGGCAACGCCGTGTACATTTGGATGCAAAATAGTCGCAGGTGTAATCCACAACCTCGCACCTCGACAGAAAACTGCTCCAATCTGCATAGAACTATTTAACAGTTAACGGTGAATGTGGAATGATACAGTGACCGTTTGAATCGTACTAACTCCTCATACAAATCAGACAACGGGATTTCGTACAGTTCCCCGCGATGTCTATAGGGAAACACTTCTTTTCAACATTCAAACAAGCTAACCTTATTAAAGTGAATGTTGTCCGTCAATATTTTCGTGTGTCCTTGCATGAAGCTATCCAATAAACTTTATTTGTATTGTATGCAACGGGTTTCATTATTTGACTAACTTTGAGTGCCGTTTAAACTAGAAGTTTATCAGCAGTTTGTCTGCTTCTTGGATATATTTACAACGAATCTCAAGTCGCTATCAAACAGCTTTCCTTCAGCAGAAGCATCAAACGTTACAAGAAAATGCCCAACTAGTTGATGCATGAATTTAAAAACAAACACGCATTTGTTCAATAGTGTCTCTGACTTTGGTTGAGCTATAGGGAGAGGGAAAAGTGCAAATATTTTAAATGGGGGGGGACAATGTAACCACCCGAGCAAATGTATCGCCGGCCCACGCTCTATTACCTGCACGATAATATCCAACCGGCTCCCAGTGGCGGGCCCAGGTGGCACGACAGAAGCGTGCCGGACTCACCTTATCGTTTTGATAGGCAGTGACCGCAATGAACTCCGTTTCTGGGAACACATAAGTACGGAAAGTGCTGTAGGGCAGTTTGAGAATATCGTTCGCGCGGACCACGTGGAATCTGGGCTGGTATTTGTGCATAGAATTCAGGATTGTCTGAGAAAGCGACAGAAAGAACATTTGAGTTAATTCCACGGAAGGGAACACGCGCGACTAAATGGAGCCGCTGAACCCGACCGTTTCTTCCGATATCCTCCCCACATAACGAGAAGCGGGACAGGGGGGAAGGTGCATTCTTCTCCCTTGTGTCCATAAGAACAGAAACCCAAAACTTCTCTTCTTCGGAGAAGGTGCGCCAATACCCGAGAGACGGGTATAATTTGCCCTACAAGCTATCAAGCTCACGTATAATGTTTTTATTTTAAATCGTGCCTTACAACCCCCAAACTGCATCACATAACATTGGCTGGAAATACATTGGTCTTTATTTCTTATTAAGGGGGCATTAAAATAAACCATTCCAAAGTGGGACTATAAAAACTATGATTTATTTTTCTATCCCATGGCAAACATCTCATATTGAGGTTACCGATTTCCTTATAAAATCTTACCGAAAACAAGTAGCAATACACCGCTTCGCCCCCCCCCCCCCCCCCGAATTATCCCCAGTCTATTTTACCCCAATCTCCATCATATTTTGGTGAGATTATTATTTTTCTTAAGAGAATACGACAAAGAGCGGCAGCAGTTTCAAAATGTTTGCAAAATACATGGCAAAACAAAAATCCATTTAATATTAATATATACATAAATAATAATCCTGGCATGCTTTGAAAGCGAAACCACGCCGTTGTCTCTGACATAAAATATACCCTGACATTGTGTCTGGGCTGGGATGTGTTATTTGAACTGTCCTGCGTATATATAATATAAAATGTTATAATGCTATCACGTTCAGGCGAGCCAGTCAACTAAGTAGCTCCTCCACTGAAGCTCGGATCCGTGAGACAAACTCGTCAGTCTTTGATTTCCCAAAAATCCCTCTGAACTGTTCCAACATATAATTCCTTTACGGTTAGTCAAGAATCTTCAGCCAAGAATTACCTTTTAAAACAATGAATATTATTTCCTATTATTTATTAATAATATCAATGGCGCTTGCAACAGAATCGCAGAGAGGACTGTGTACAGTCAGATCAATATTTGACATGTGTTTGCTTATCTTTCTGTGGGTGTGCAATCTGCATTCTGACTGAAACCCCGGCTCTCGATTTCCTCTTTAATTTTCCAGCGCGGCACATTATTGGTAAAAGCAAGCGGCGGGTTTTTTCACGCTTACAGATCTAGGTCGAATGCTCTTTGCTTCGGGGCGCTGGCTGCAGCATAATGGCTGCTATTTTTTTTTACCTCCAGTGTCGTTCCTACAACCTGCAATCAAGTTTCCCAGGCACTGCATTAACAACACTCATTGCCCGCGCAAATAAATGGTCACAACTTGTTTTCTATTGGCCATCGTCCGCCTCGAAAGCATCATTGGAATGATCATTATGAGACTCGCTGGCTGGAGATAACAGATCGTCCTTTCTGTGTAGGCTTCTACTTAAACTGCACTCCAATCTCTCTCTCGCTCTCTCTTTCTCTCTCTCTTCCCTGACGCCACGAAGACTGACCTGCTTTTCACAACTGATATCCTTAATACACTTCAGCCTGGCCCCGAGTTAGTGTACAGCAAGAAAAAAACAACACAAAGGCGACAAACAATAATGTTTGAAGCCGCAATTATAAGGCCCTAAACAGTCACTGGAGCAGATTCTGATTCCTCCCAAACACTAGCATGGAATTGTGCCGAAATTTATTCTGAATCAGGAGGCAGCGGAGAATTAACAAATATGACAGCTTTAGTGCATTGTTTCAAATGGTGTTCGTTTCCCATAACAAGCTGCAGGCTCGTTCTAATCCCCCCCCCCCCCCCCCCCCCCCCCCCCCCCCCTTCCCCTCCCCCCCAGCACTAAACACCCATGGTTTATTCTGACCTGTATTTAAAATTGCCCTCAAACGATTTGTCCAGGAGGTTAAAAAACTAAATTTTAATAAGAGCTTTTGTGTGACATTCTAATAATGAAATTGTAACAATCTTTCATGGAAACATTACAGTGGCCGTGCCGCTCCAGCGATTAAGGATTACATTGGCCTTGGACTTCCGAAGCCCTGAACTCATTTTATTTATTGGGATGTTGAAACTGGGGGGGAGCAGGGGGGTGGGGGGGGGGGGGGGGGGATTTTTTTTCCTCCGTCCGTCTGGAATATGAAAATTTATATTTGAAGTTTGACTCTAGTAGGGAAATGCGGCCGGGTCGGGGACCATCAGTGATGTACACACAGCCACATATGTTGGGGAGATTGAGGCACACTAGCATAGAGATGCGAACAGATAGTAGTCCAGTTTGTGTTTAGTTACCTCGGTAGAAACACTTACATGTAAAATTACTTACAGTGAGAGTAAAAATGGAAAATATATAAGTTGACCTACAGCAACACTTACGAATCCATGCTTATCAGATATGTTGTTGGTGAGTTTTAGTTTGTGAAAAGTGACAGCTTTGGCCATCCATTGTTCGCCCGTTGCCGGACTGTCTGGGTGAATGTACATCCTTTTTGGCATCTCGGGGTCGGCTTTCCCCGCCACCATCCAACGCGAATTGTGAAATTTGTAACGACAGTCATCGGCTGCTACAATGTCCATCAATAAAATGTATTTTGCCTTTTTATCCAGACCGTTGACTCGCACTTTGAACGGTGGAAACATTCTCCTGAATTAAACAGATGAAGCAGCACATTTAATGTAACATGCAGGCATCCAAGTAGATAAAACAACACAGTCCAGCATAAAAGGAGCGCACATTCAAACATAACACACTCCACAACTGTAAAATAATATGAGTTCATCACTCTTTGTTTATCTCCTACAACCTTTTTAATTTGTGAACTGTTCCACTTTATGTTTTGACATTCGATCAAAACTAAAGTTGTAACTGGGATAAGTCTACATAGTTCATCCATGCCTAAGTAACACCCATCGCGTTTAAAGCAACCGGCAACTTCTCAGCTGCCCGTGTATTGTCTGCGAAGAGCGCGGAGCATTCTTGCAGCGTGTGGCTGGAGGATTTTTGGGGAACCCGTTGCAAAGTTTGGCCATTTTCAAAAGTGAAATCGCATCGCGTTTGCCCGCAGTCTTCCCCGCTGTCTTTACCCCGAGCTTCAACAGTACAGTCGGCCGATTACGATCAGAGGTTATTATTAGCAACAGACTTATGCCTCGATCTCACAACTTCTGCAGTGGTTCAAACTGCGCTCGGGATAGCTAGTGACTATATAGGATTCTTCCCGGGTCGGCATTTTGTACTAGATTATGATTACGTGTTTTTAGTCGAGGGAATCTCCTCGGGAGGTGCTCGCTTTCCAGTATAAACATAGCCGTGGATAATTTTAATTTCAACGGCTTGATTGCAAAGCGACGGAAAAAGATCAAAATACCCGGAGCGTTCATTTTATGTGGAACTAAGATACAGAAGCACGAGTGAGTGTGCGGAGCAGAAAGCACAACCTTTAGCAGTTGCCGTTTAGCTCTTTAATAGGGGACTGGACATTAAAACGCTCAGATTTCACTGGCAAATCCGATTGCGCCTTTGGCAAACTGACAACTGGCTTCTCCGAAGGACTTCGCAAATTCACGAGAATTAATTTAACAGATGACTGATTTTTAATTGTAGTTTTGATTTAAATAAAAACAAAATGAGCTACAAACGATCAGAAAAAGTTAAATAAATAATACGATTGGAAGAACCACAGCTTAAGTGGAATTGGTCACGAGCAGAACCGTACCTCCCAGACTTCGTGATGACCATTTCGGTGCCCACTTTGTGAAACTGGTCCCAAAGATCCTTCGCTTCCAGGTTCACTTTCGGATCGTCTTCGACCTCGTCCTCCGGTTCCAGGCTCTTGAGGGGCCGCAGGTGTGTTGACTGATGTCCGAGAGCGGAAACGTGAATCCCGGCCTCGGCCATGCTTGATTCCGTCAAAGGTTTCCCCAGAGCTCCGGGTAGCGAGAGAGCAGCCGCGCCGCTCGGTGGCAGCGCTAGGGCGGGGAAGAAGGAAGGTTGTGCCGTCAGAAATGCGCTCATGGGGAAATCCGCGGCTCGGTGAGCGTGGAACGGATGATAAGCCATAGTGGTCGCCGCTAAAACTGGTTCTCTCATGGGTGCATCCGGGAGAAATAGGAAGCTTTCTGTTGGAAGAGTAGCCTTGTCGCGTCTTCTTTACACCATCTTCTGGAAGAAAGCAGTTTCGATCGTCAGTCTCTCTCTCTCTCTCTCTCTCTCTCTCTCTCTCTCTTCTCTCTCACTCACCCTCTCTCTCTCTCACACACACGCACACACACACAAAACACACACACATAACACACACACACACAGGTCCTTCCAACAATGGTCCGCTTTCGACTCCGTCCTGCTAATGAACCGCCCAGTTGATTGGTGATTTTACGCGTCCTGACCAATTGTGTGCCTGGATAGGCGGGGTTTTGACAACTAAAATCAGGATGGATGAGTTAGGAGAGGGGAGGGGTGGGAGAAAAGGTGTCGGAAGTTCCAACGTACAGTAACCATCACTGAGATCGCTCTATGATAACATGTCAACAAAATTAAATATTAACCAATGACAGAAAAGAATGATACCCCCCCCCCCCCCCCCCCCCCCCCCCCGCCAACACACACACACACACACACACCGTCTATTTCCCTCCCCCAGCCGTTCTCCATCCTTCCCGCTTCCCGGATTGAGAGTGCCCGGCCGGCACCCAGACTCCACGGCACATACAAACAGCTAGAGCCGCTAAAAATCGCCAAAAAAACCCGCAGGTAATGATAAAAAGATTGTGGATTTATATAAAAAAAACTAAAATCGTCTGACTCGAACGGGATAGAGTTGACATTTCCTGATTTGTTTGTTACTCCAGAACCGATATACTTTCCTTGAACTGCGTTATCAATAAGTTGAAGCAAGTGTTGCTGTGTTTATATAATTGCGTTGGCGGTGTGTACTTGCATAAGTTGGGTAAAAACAAAAAAAAATGGGCTCAATGCAGTTCAGAAATGTTGTTTGGAATACTGCAACACATATTAACAATTATTCATCTTTGCAGTGAAATAAACAGCCAGACTCTGAGCACAGAGGTTAAACAGTTTAGAGACGGAGTTAAAAAGAAATTCACAAACGTAAGCTTTGACCAATTTGTAACGGCTAAAGCTGGAGTCGTTTAAATTTTCCAAAGTCTACCTTTTCTGTCCAAAGTTTGTGAGGTCAAACACATTTATCTCGATTCCCCTCAGTTACAACCTCATGTGCTGCTAAACTCACCAGGAAAAACAGTCAACTTTATGGCGGTGGGTCCCACCAGATGGCGTAATTAAGATTTGAAATCAAGTTATTGGGAAATAAATCGCGACCTTAAATTGCAAAGCAGGCCGGCAAGGGTTATTTTTTTCACTGAGGGGGGGGGGGGGGGGGGAGTAATCGCCTTTTCTGTTGGAGTTATGTTGTTTTCCTTCGCCACTGAACCAGATTTGGCATCTAAAATACGGACATTGGCCTTTTTAATTTTACAGCCAGCGAGTTGTCCAAACGCTTCAGCGCGTTGTGAATCGTGGGAAAAGCCAAGCGAGACGAGTCCGCAGAACGCGGCACTCTGCACTGAATCCCAACGCTTATACCCTAACTATCACCGGCAGTTTTAAACGGTGGGGGGATGGGGGCCGATAGAGAGAACCGCACTCGATTGTAATTGTGAATGTTTCAGGATGATGCGTTTGGAAGACGCTTGGCGTCTATGATTATAAAACAGATCCTAACCCTCTAAAAAACCCAAATGTGAAAATGGGAAAGGGAGAAGCTGGTTTTGAGGGGCAAAGCAGATTCTCAGAACGGGAATAAAAGGTTCCTCGAAACCATCTCCTCCGATTAAGTCGGACACGGCATGTCGAGAGCGCTTGGCGCCAGTCTGCTGACGTCTAACAATGAGCACCGTCCCCTGTCACTTCGCATTAACCAAAGAAATGTTATCAGCGCCCCTCCTCTCCCCATTCCCCCCAACCCCCCTCCCTCCAATAAGCACTGCTGGAAAAAAAAATGGAAATCAAAGCTCACGGTGTTCTGCCGGTTTCTGGGAGAGAATAAATGAGATTTAAAATATAAATATAATCTGTCCGTGTAGGGATCTGTGCGTTTAGGAATTACTCGCGGGAGGTGAGATGTCACATTTCCCCCCTATCTCCTGGCACTTATTTTGCAGCTCCAAGTCTAAGATGGGATAGGACGGAGAATGTACTGATCGGATCAGTGGCGGGTGAAACACGCTCAGGTTATCTAACAATTTAGTTAACAGAATAGTACAATATCATTAACCATTTTAATTTTACAAGATCCACACAAGTACATTTTACAATTGGAAAATATGAGTGTCTGCAATTCGCCAGACGAGTGATCTGCATTGAAACGGTGAATATATATATACATATATATATATATATATATATATAAACCCAGTAACTGTACCCTGGCCACAAACGTTTCACACTGTACGGTTTTCCTGTGAACTCATTAGTTTAATGTTCCATATGCAGGATAATTTTTCCCCAACACCCCCGACAAAAGTCAGGTACCTGAACAACGAGGGTAATAGCGTTAAAAAAGATTTGTTTTATCCCAGGCTGGTTTCAGCAAAGCTGCGTTATTGCCCGAGTACTACCACCGTTTTCTGAGGTGGAAACATATATAATCTGTTGAAGACTTAGTTATCCGTATTTAGAATTAGATATTGTGTATATTAAGGAGACTGCTGCAATTGATCAGCGCGGATAGCATTTATCTGAACCCAGTCAGAGAGGGAGAGATAATAACCTGTGTCTCTATCGAACAAGGTGCAGTATACCTTTGTCTTCGATCTCTGTATCTGTTGCCTGATAATGTTACTGGCGCCACAAAATATTCAACTGCTAGCAAAAAATAAGACAACAGCTTCCATTCATTGTCTTAAAGCTACTTATTATTCACGCCACTGTTTGAAAGCTAAACATTAAGCACAAATATTCAGGTACAATATAGTCATCACTGACCCTATTCCGTGAAGTTCCTAACCAGTGTATAAAGTAAGCCCTCACCACATCTCATCCACCAACAATAATTTACCAATCAGTTAGCAGGGAGGACAGGTCCCCTTTGCGAGGCGTTTTTATTCAAGGCAATTACACTCTCACCTAAAATTGATCCCAGTGTGTGGGGTCTGGCCAGATAGCACGACGGAGAGCTCGGTACTTGTAGTTCCCGGTGCAGAATGGTTATCACACAGCCATACCCTTCACACAGAATACAGTAAAATTCTGTCTCAGACTCACATAACCAACGCTGCTACAGAGGCTTCAGAAAGAGAGAGAGAGTGTGTGTGTGTGTGTGTGTGTGTGTGTGTGTGTGTGTGTGTGTGTGTGTGTGTGTGTGTGTGTGTGTGTGTGTGTGTGTGTGTGTGTGTGTGTGTGTGTGTGTGTGTGTGTGTGTGTGTGTGTGTATGTGAAAAACAAACAAAAAAAAGTTGATAACATGGAGCTATGAAAGATCGCAAGATGAACCTTGCCTCAATTGGCGCTAATGTTATTGATGGACAGTGGACAGAACTGCAATTAAATGCACTATTTCTCTGAGATATGAATGCCCATCGTTTGGAGAGGCTTTGTTCGTAGATATTCCATTAACCAGTAAATTGTCAACTCGGGAGGTATTGCAGAGCATAAATCTACGTTTAATTCCATTCATTAGAATTATTCACAAGCACCATTCTACTGAGGCAACTTCTGATTGCAATTTTAATACAGAATTGTATTGTAAGTGACGTAAAACGTTTCAAAGTTAAACCATGAAACGCCGTTAACCAATTAATGTGCATTTTAATGTGCACTTTTGTTATTTTGTTAAGGGATAAACGCAGAGGTCTGATGTCGGGAATCGGACAGGCTCCAAGTAGCGGCCGAGTGAAGTTGACGATGGCGGCCGATTGCCGTTCTCAATAAGCCGCCAGCTTTGCGTGACCTTATGTGCTAGCACAAGGAGATTCGAGCACCAGGTTTACAACGTTTAATCCCTGTGGCCGGTGGCAGTTTGAGACAACACGTCCAACCAGGTCTACCGAGTTGTTCATCACTTACGTGATCCTAGGGTCAACCGCACTCTTTCGGGGTCACCCCTTGATTACTGTGGTTGCATTAAACTGCATGTTCTGGGAGCATTATGTAATGTCCCTTGCAAGTTCAACCTGTATGTACTATGTACAGCATAGGCTTTAACTTTTATATATGAGGTTTTTACTCACAAAATGGTTATTTTCAATATGAATATTGTACTATGCAATATATAATTTACGATATATAAATAACAAGTGATCATGTTTTAAAATCCTGTGCTTAAAGTGAAACAGATTTATAGATTATACCTGTTTGTGAAGATTTCACTGAGCATATGTAATCAATGACATGAGCATTATTTGTGAAATACAGTTTTTAACCCAAATGGGTACCACCGAGTTTGTCTTCTATTTCCTTCGTCTATTCTTTCTAATTATTTGCACTGAAGAAGTGAACTCGTTGCAGAACTGTACCGCTTTCAGTTCGATGGAATAACGCAAATGACCAGTTAACATTCTAAATGAGTCAGTTTAATATGCCGCAATAACCAACAAGTGTGTACATATTGTGGATATATGCCAGTTCTTATTCATTATTAGGTTATATTTCCATTTACAATAGGAGCCAGTCTGATGATAGTTCCGCGCCATTTGCAGGTTACTCTGGCTACTGTCCACATGTTCACCTGGCAGGAGTGATGTGCCTTTTCCGTTTTTATTTTCCCCCATAGGACACAATTTTGCCGAATCCCGGTGAAAATAGATCTTTTTTTTTTACCAGCGCCTAATAATTCAAAAGTTAGTTACAAAGTTAGCCACTTTCAATTGTTTGTATAATAATCAAATAAGAGCAGCGGCATTGTTGAAATGCAGACTCGTGTTCCAAGTTTATTTAGCAATAAGCCAACATTTATAAAATACTTTAAATGGGAGTTTAAATCTTCAAAAAAGGACGGGAGTTGTGAAAGAATTTCATCTCATGAAAGCATTTCAGAAGTTCAACTGTCTCTCATTGAATTACCTCTGCTCTGTACCACCACGGTTTAAATTATCAACTGATATCCAAATTGGGAGGCTTAAATAGTGCATGACTTGCGAATTGTAGTTGTGGCTGTATATATAAAAACCTGAATGCAAGCGCAGGGAATTGAATTTGTTTTCTGTGAACTTGTTCTTGTATGACTGCGTGTGAATCTTTGTTTTGCCTGTTTATGAACACAAGTGGTTAGATGTGGGGTGTTGTATAAACGGTGCACACTATGCAACTGTGAATGTGTTTCTGTGTGTGCATAGACGAGTGTGCGTTTGTGCACATCAAGTGTGAGAGGTGACTCCTTAACTAGTAACCAAAACACGAGAAGTCACCTTCAATATCAACCGATTTATTCTTTTGGATGGTCGCGGTTCACTTTAGGAAAGAACAATATAGTTTCTTGTAAATTATATTTTATTTGCTATATCCTTTAATCGTTTAACAATCACCTCTCTTCTTTTCCATAGTCATGCGCTTTTTAAGGGTGAAATCTCGTTCTCGGTAGCTTAATCTTTACGCCATTGACCCTCATAATGTTAATGTCGATCGCCACTATTTTAAAGCCCCCGCCTCCTCTCAGAATATCTAAAGGTACCGTTAAACTTCAATTCTACGTTATCTGTCTCACTCCCTCCCTTCATCTCCCTCCACTCCTTCCTGCCTCCCATTCAGACCCCCCCCCCCCCCCCCCCATCCCCCCCTCCCCTCCCCCCCCACCCCACCTCATCTCTGCCTATTTTTAGCAGAGACGATGGGTCGTGGCGCCAGGCAGTTTAAGACCTGTCAAACTCCTTCATAATTTTCCGATGACACGTGTCGACCATCAATGCAAACGCGGCGATTCAGCTGCCTTCCCCCGGTGTACTGGGAAGGCGGCGACGGCAAATCACATTACTCTGGTCTCAGTGTCTGCATCTTGAATGAGCAGAACTGGCAGTGTCCCATCCAAGTGGAAAGAAAATTACACCAGTGAAACAGTTTTCTCCTTCTCTACCCGATTATCTCCCGAGTTCCTATCTTCTGACTCCTGTTTCACTGTCATTCCCTCTCACCCGTGTTTTCGCCGTGTCCCCCCCCCCCCCCTCCCCCCATTGCCTCTCTGTGTGCCCGACCTCTCTGCATTGCTCAACTCACTCCGTCCCGTTTCGCCAGTCTTCCCCGTAATTTCCTGTGCTCTCTCCTCCCCGTCTCTGTTCTCCATCCTTATCAAACGTACAGTTTTTTTTAGTTTGAAATCCACTCTCGGATTATTTCCATCCTTTCAATCATTTCTTTGCGCGTTCCCCACTCCATCCACACAATGTGGAAACACTGACGCTCCCTGAATCCTTAAACATAGCTTTGAAATGTACCAGACACATCTGATAGAATACTAACGATATTTAGATTCCGCGGGCCGCTGTAACAATGAACCGGCTATGATGCGCTTCGGAGAGCCAAGGTTTTCAAAAGGGAATATCTATTGTGAATGTTTCGGGTCAGGTAATAGGTGATATCGAAGATATTAAATGCGGCTCTGCACTGACCTTCGGGATATACATGTCCGGCCCTTGCGATGGCCCGGACATGTTTACAGTTTACAGTACTCGGGCTGGAGGGAAACACTCCTGCACATCAGCTAATTTAAGGGCAAGATTACCAGGTTATTGAGTGCTGATGGAATATATATTGATAGGGACAAAACCTCTAAACAATAAGGGGGGGGGGGGGGGGGGGGGGGGGGTGGACGAGTAAGCCATTGCAAACTGGAACTGGCGCGATCTGCGCGGTAGACTAGACAACAGGAGCTACCTGCCCGAGTTCACACTTTAGTGTTCACCTGGGTTTGGAATCTCAGATTCACCGAGCGGTCCACGTTATTTGTCTTGCATCGAGGAGGATCCAGTAATAAATATTTCTAATCATTGACAACTAATGTTGTTTTATTCTATTGAATTGAAGTTTCCAGCTGACGGTCACATTGCGGTGCGCAATGTGGTTTAGCTTTGGAATTGCAGATGCAGGAATCTTGAGCAACACACAAAGTACTGGAGGAACTCATCGGGCCGGACAGCATCTATGGAGGAAATGGAGTCTAAAAAGGGATCCGGCCGAAACGTCACCTGTCCATTCCCTACACAGGTGCTGCCTGGCTTTAGGGGTAGTTTGTGTCTTCCAACCATCACCACTCTGGCTTCGGAGGAATTCAAGATTCTCCTGCAGGTTCACACAGATCCAGTGTCTCCAACACAATCCGTCGCTGCCTTTAGTAAACTGATGAGAACAAAATAATGAAAAGCCATTGCTATCCGAAGGGCGACCACACATAAACAGAACACCAAATGGAAGGAAACATCGAAACCAGAGGGACCAAGCGAGCGGTGTGAGGCGGAAGAGTATGTAATCGCTAACGGCCATGTGAGTTCAGGAAGGTTTCTCTTTATTCGCTATTTTAGCGTAATGGCAAAAGGTGAATGGAACCAAAAACAGCGAGCAGTGGAATATTGTTACCAACTGATTCCACCTACAACAGAACATCCCGTGGCACTCTGAAACATATATGACAGTGATGATGCTAGACTTTTGCAGCTTCGCGAAAGGAGAAATATCTACAGTTGCAAATGTTATCGCAACCTTTATATCCACCTGTCTGTCTGTCTGTCTGTCTGTCTGTCTGTCTGTCTGTCTGTCTGTCTGTCTGTCTGTCTATCTGTCTGTCTGTCTGTCCATGTATCTGTCTATTTACCTGCCCAACCATTTATTTATCTCTTCCTCTCAACCTATCAATAATATAGGAACCTAATGTACCTGCGTATCTATCAGTTATAAATCAAGGACTCATCATTTTCTCTGTCTGTCTGTCTGTCTGTCTGTCTGTCTGTCTGTCTGTCTGTCTGTCTGTCTGTCTGTCTGTCTGTCTGTCTGTCTGTCTGTCTGTCCTTCCGCCCATCTATCTATCTATCTATCTATCTATCTATCTATCTATCTATCTATCTATCTATCTATCTATCTATCTATCTATCTATCTATCTATCTATCCATCTATCTATCTATCTATCCATCTACCCATCTATCCATCTATCTATCTATATATCTATCTAATCTAACTATCGAATGTAATTTAAAAAATTTAGTCAATCTTTTCGTAGTCAGGTGTGATCACATTTTGGGATATTCTTGCAAGATCCTCTCCGTTTCATTAATGCATCCCATACTTAGAATTATGCAAAGTCCATTTGTCCTAGATCCGGTTTGGAATACGTTCCGAGTAAAACTAGCAAGAGAAGCCAAACAACCTGTCCACCGATCTTTATCTGAACCTCCGTGACGTGGACAGGAGGGAGTGAGTAAAGCAAATAACTCTATTAGTGGAGGGGTTGCAGGAGGAAAGAATTTGATTATAAACCGCTAATGACTTAGGAATGTATGTTCAACAGTGGGATTGAAAGAGCAACCGACTCCTCAGGTCATTTACTCTTGAATATTATATTCATCTTTCCACGGAACGGCAAGAGCAATTTGTTACAAGGTTTACATGTCACGTGCGGTCACATTATCTGTGATACACACCATAAAAGTGCATTTCTGCATCGTTGAGAAAAATAACCTGCTTCACATTGTCCTGATCCTGCATAATTTAATAAATCGAAACGTAATATTTAGTTAGTATGCATTAACGCGTGGACCGAACTCGTCACCAGTTTTACTGTTTCTGTCACTTTCCTCCGTTTTTCCAATAAATTAACGTCTTGAGTTCCTTAATTTAATATTTTATTACAGACTCCTACTCTTACTCGGTTTAAACATATTTACTCAAGTAATTACTAAGTATTTCAGCAGCCCCGCCGGCCCAGTAGACATGCCGTAATAATCGTGTGAAATTAGGGCCAAATATCCGTCTGAATCATTTCCATTTAATTAAGGCATGGTCTCGTTTTCGTGGAGTTGAAATCTGTAATTGTACCTATTGATGGCAAATACAATCGCCATACACAAAGAATGTACCGATCGGATGTACATTGGTCCTACTTAGTTCCATCTTCAAGTACATGTACTTTCCATGTTAGTTTGAAGGTGGATTTGACAAGGATATGTTAATATTCTCATTGACTAGACTGTCAACATGTGCCTGATCCTTCAGGAAGAAAAACAGAAAATCTGAGACAATAACGGCGATGTCAGTTCGTCGGCACCGGGCTGATGAAAGAGCTTCGACTTGAAACGTCAACTCAATGTGTCTTTCTCCCCAGATGCCGGATCGACTGTGTTTACAGCAATTTCCGTTTATATTTCAGATTTCCAGCGTCTGCAATTGTCGGGCTTTGGTCTCACCCACCTTTCCATCTTCATCTGCCCCCCTTCCCTCACTCCAACCCGTCTAAAGAAGGACCCCGTCTGGTCATCTCCCTCCATAGACATTGCCTTGCCCGCTGAGTTCCTCCAGCACTTTGTGTTTTTCTCAAGATTCCAGCATCTGCCGTCCCTGTTGTCTCCTGTAATTCAGATATGTCTAGTTGGAATACACCGTCATTATCTGGTGATGGGCCACCTTTTGTGTACGCGGTGTACCCTCGATTCTTTAGGCGGTGGGTTTGCTTGTTGTGCCTTGGGCCGGCGGGACTTGCTGTAAACTCCGCGCGCTATTGCGACATCGCCTCTTAGCTGAGGGGCCATTGGCAGAGTCCCGATAAATCCCTCGCCCAATTAAATGGCTATTCACAGATAACATCAGACCAGACGCTTCGAGAGTTTCATTAATTTCCTCTGGCCACATTTGCCCAAAGGCCAATGGCAATATTACCAATATTAATAGTGATAAAATATTAAATAATGTAGGAATGTCAAATCTTACCGCATCCGCTCAGAGGAACTCGGCACCGCGCAATAACATTCCACGGCATCACTTCAATCACTTTTTGTTATTAGACAGCTATCGGGGTCCAAACCATTAGATACACCGGGAAGATAAATATAAATATTTGCCCTTCTGTATTATTACCGGAGAACAGTAGTGTTACACCTTCAAGCACCATTTACTCATATTTTTCGAAAACTACCATATCTTGTCTTCGCAGGTGCTGGGTGAAGGATTTAGTTCCGTTCGGGTTCAGGGTGAGGGGCGCTATTAATACCAGCGAGAGGTTCTTTACCCCCATTGATTTTCTCAAGTATCTCACTCCAGGCAAAATTCCCGTGCATTTGTACCATTCGAAAATTTAAAAAAAAGAACAATCTGTCCGATTATCTTCATGTTTAATAAAGCAATTCTGAAAATACTGATCAACTGCGATAACTTAAACCTGTTAATAATTTGGACTCTATGCTGCGCATTTCTTCGATATATTTTCATTTCTAAAGACTGGCCTCTTGGTGAACGAGTGCGACCTTCATCTGCACCAGTTAAACAAGGGGGAAGAAAAAAACCATATTTGGCTTAAATGTCAATCAGGAACAATATCTAAAAAATAAACCCCAGTTCAAATTTGCCCGCGTTAATGGTCCTTCTGCGTTTATTTATCAATGTTAAAAATCTATTTTAATAGTTATCAAACAATAAAAAGAGGATTCAATGACAAGTATCCGACATCGCATATGAGACTGAAACGAGCAAGATTTGGACCAGATCCTTACATCAGGCTGAGATAACAGTGATCCTTCCAATCTGCTAAAACTCGAACTGGAAATTAAACGGGAATGCACACAGGTAAAATAATAACACTTGTTTTATCCAAAACCAACGCCTTTGATCGGACAAAATTGAAACCTTCCTGTCTTAGAACTTGTATGTTTTTTGAGTATGAACAAAAGGCTGTTGTGTTCCCATCTCCCAAACCCAATCTCTCATCCCATCTCGCTAAACCGCGGGTGGGGACATAATGCCTTCGTTACAATTGACCGCGGATCCGTAGGCCGTTTGCAAAACTTCGATGATAGCGAGATGGCCCTAATTTGTTGGTTCTCTGCGGGTCTCAGTTGGAGCCGCGGAGTTTCACAACTCTCCTCTCTCTCTCTCTCTCTCTCCCTCTCTCTCTCAATTTCTCTCCTTCTCTCCGCCCCGTCCCTCTCCTCGCCAGGTATCGGTTGGGGGCGCTGACATCAACAATTTCGCGAAATATTCTGGATCACAGAAAAACTGGACCATTGCCGCATTGGTGGAGAGCGAGCAGCGCGGCCGATGTATACAAAAGCACGCGGTAACTTTACAAACATAATAAGTTTAATAATGACCACCAAATATAACGCTTGTTTATTTTATTGCCGTGTTGATAGCATCCATGCAAATAAAGACAATTATTTTGGCTTCGGGATATCTCCGTTCAGTCTTTAAATTTGCAAACGTTTGATTCATAACCGTGCCAGTGAGGGGTTAACAGGCGAGAACTGGCATGAGACGCCAGGGGCGACACTAATGGATGCCTGGGTACGGGAGAGGCACATCCTCGCCGGTTCCTCCCCGTTGCAACCTGATCAGCCAGTTCCCTGAATAATTGAGGGACACGCATTGCCAAAATTACAAGGATGAGATAACTTCATACAAAAGACGCGTTGATAGTCTCACCTACTAGGAACAGTAAACTCATTCCGGCCAATGGCTCTACTCATCCCGAATAGTTGACGGGAAAAATCAGACATTTTTACAAGTCCACTCAATGGTATTCACAAGCGAAATTACTTATAGGATTCGCTGAGGCATAAAGTATTAACTTATGTTTCTAATTTATTATATTCTAATTATACATTTTTTAAATTCTAGTAGTCAACAAAAAGATTATCAGTAAATGTTATACATTTCGCTGAGATTAGTCTAATGATTATCGCCACTGTCCAAAACGGACGGTCGTTTCTTTAACGCCAGTGTTCTCCGCTGACATTTCTGATTTATGGCAAATTTAAAATGTTATAGCTAATTTTACGTGGTCTCTGAGATAGGTTTCTATCAAAGGTTACCGTGGCGCCAATGTTGATAAGGTCCATTAATATTTTCCAAGCAGTTGAAATTGTTTAGGAAAGAGAAAGCATGTTTTGCATGGATAATATTACAACTGTGGTCTCTTCAATGCTGGAGAACTCTACGGCTGCCATTTGGAGTTGGAAAATAAAAGATGCTTTTTTAAGTCAAAAGTTAATTTTAAATCATCCCTTTAAGTGTGTTCGAACACCATGGCACCTTTGATAGCGACAGTCACTTGGCAGCAGTGATCTCTACTTTAATATAACGGGCGCCCAGGAATGATGATAATGGTCTTAGAAGGAAGAAGCTTGCAGCAAGGTTCGAGACGAGATGGTCGCTACGAGCATAGAACAATTGATTGATTAACTAAACAACGTCTCCTGGTTGTTTGCCGGGGCAGTGGCGGGAGGGGGAAAAGTTACGCGCAGATAACGAGTGAATGAGTGCGTGAAAAACATCGAGATAAGATAATGTGAGTCATTCGAAAATATAATCTGTCAGGGAATGTCCGCAAGAAAATACCAAGATTTAGCAATCGACTGTACCTTTTATCATCGGAATTCAAAGCAGGCAGACGTACGCGAAAAACGCCGTGGTATCTATGATACAAATAGATTGTTACATAATTGTGACAGATTTTTTTTTCTATATTGATTAATGGAGATTATTATATACATATATTGATTAATATCAATTAATTGGTACATGACGATTAATAAATATTATTTTATGTAAAATGTATTTATACATATATGTATATGCTAAAACATCTTTATGTTAATAAGCATTATGAATACTTACATCTGAAATAAAAAAGAGCTGGAAACCGATTAATGTTTCCTACATTTTCTACCAATATATACATATATTAATTAATAGATTGGCATTTGCATTAAAGATTAAATGATTTAACAGAATTAACATATTGATACGTGAATGTGTAAATATACACACCTATATGATAAAGAAATGTCACTGGAGAGAAATTGAGACGTTAGTTTAAAAGTTCAACTGATCCAAACTGATGCCGAGGAGGGTGCGGCGATTTTCAGAGACTCTGATGTATATGGAGTGCAGGGGGTTAGACTCACCGCATCAGTACGGTACAGACATTCGCTCAACTGCCACGGACAGAGAAAATTTATTAACAGTCTCCCGCTGCCTTTGATCAGGCAACTCTGACCCGGCCTGTAAATCAGTTGAATGGTGGAACAGGTGGATTTATTTTCAATCAAGACTTTGCTGCATGGCCTCTGGGCTCTTGTGTCGCGGCTGCTCATTGGGCCGAGTGGGGAGAACCCTGTCGTGTCCAGCGCGATGGAGCTATGAGCGCGGCCACTGACAGCGGGGGACGCCTAGACTCGGCCCCGGCACATTAGCTCATTGTCGTTGGCCCAGAAGCGGCTCCAGGTCCAATCAGCCGCCTGGTCAGCCGCTTTGATCATAGAGCGAGCGACTAGCAGCGACTGACACTGTGCTGTTCCCTCCGCTCCTGTAACCGCGGGTACCAATCAGCCCCGTCGCCCGGCGCTCAGGCAATTTAAGTGTCACCAGTCCTCTGAGATCAACACCAACCTATGTCCCGCACCTAATGACTCCCGGCGCGTCTCGTCAGGCCAGCAGCCATAATAAGCTGACCCGAGGATATCTTTTCACTATTGCCAACGAGCCTGGCGAGAGTTTGAAGATAGGTAGCGTCTCGTCCCGAAACGACGTCTGTCCACTCCCTCCACAGTTACTGCCTGACACGCTGAGTTCCTCCAGCACTTTGTGTTTTGTTCAAGATTCTAGCATCTGCAGTTTCTTATGTCGAACATTCCTATCACCATCAGTGAGGGTGCGCCATTATAACTGATATTCCAATAAGGGGTCTCGACCCGAAACGTCACCCATTCCTTCAATCCAGAGATGTCGCCTGTCCCGCAGAGTTACTCCAACATGTCGTGTCTATCTTCCAAACCAACACCATGTCCAGCAGAAGGCCACAGTGCTTAAAAGAGGTTCAGTTTACTGTGATTCGTTGGGTTGCTTATTCCTTAACAAAAAAATGATAGTTTGAAATTCGCAGAAATCAAGTTACATGGTTGGGGGTTCGCCTGATCTCAGGTATATTGGGCTAGACACAAAGAACAGTTTCAATGGGAAGTATTCGTATAATTTACCTATAATTAGAGAATTCATCGTTCATATCACTGGGTACTCAATGACTGATGAAGGTAAGCCAATTGTACACATTTCCCCACCATCTTGCCTCGTGTGGCCACTTTCAAGAGGCTATAAGTTGCATCCAAGACCCCTCTGCACATCAATGGTCTCTTAAAATGTATTACCACAAACTTGCTCAGATTAAACTCCATCCATCATTTCTCTGCCCAAATATCCAACAGGTTTATAACAACTATTGTTAACTGTTTGCCAACCTTCCTCGCTATCCTCAACTCAACCAATGTTGTGAGGAGATGAGACAAGTTGCTGAGAGAGACACCTTGTTGGAAGCTTGGACCTCAGGTTCCAATCCCAAGCATAACACCAGAACATGCACTGAACACTCAGTAGGTCAGGCAGCATGCATAGAAAGAGAAACAAGAGTTAAGCCTTCGGGTCGATGGTACCCTTCTTATAAGTTCCTCCACCCAGCACTTTTGTGTTTTGCTCACCAGTCTCGCATTTCTAGTTCCCTGTGTCTCTATCAACCCGAAGAAGCACATTGATATACTGTAACTTGTCCAATTAATCCCCTGTCTCTGAAGGAGAGAGGAATCGAAGTGGCAGCGAGTGGACTAGAATTTGGGGTGGGTGGGGGGTGCGGGGGGGGGGGGGGGGGGGGGGGGGGTTGTGTGGGGTTGGGTACCCGTCAATGTCGCAATTCTCGTTAACTGACCTATTACGAGTTTCGTGCAACAACCGAGTTCCCTGGTTTCCGGGCAGCGGCAAGGGGGGACTGCACCGGGGCCTGGACCATATAAACATCGGCTCTGCCTCGGGTTGGCGAAGATCCTTAAAGTCGACGCGTGTGGCAGAAAGGGGAGAAGCTCAAGAAGTGATAAGTTCGGAGAGAGGTATTTTGCTCAAATCTATAAGGTCGTGTTCGCAGATTTAGTCTAGTTTCGAGATACAGCAGGGAAAAAGGCCATTCGGCCCTCCGAGTCCACGTCGGCCATCGATCCCTAGTTCACACTAATTCTATGTTATCCCACTATCGCATCCACTCCCAACACGATAGAAAACATCTCCCGACGCACAGGAGGCAATTAACCTACAAACCCGCGCGTCTTAGAGATGTTGGCGGAAAGCGCAGCATTCGGAGGAAACCCAGGCTGTCACGACGAGAAGGTGCAAACTCCACACAGACAGCAGCCGGAGATGCGCGTCAGGTAAGGATCGAACCCGGGTCTCCGGCGCCGGGAGGCACCGGCTCTACCAGCCGCCCCCCAGATGATCAAATCTCTTCACTCCTCAAGCCCCAGATCCCAGAATGAATGGCGTTTCTCTGCCATTCAGTGCTGCAGGAGAGAGAGAGGCCACCGCCAATTTGAACATTGAAAGATGTTCAGCTAAACTCGAGTTCATCAAACTAGAAACAAGGCCGAATTATTTATTGTTTTCCAAACAGAATTGTTTTCCGAACAGGATCGTCCCATCAGTTGTAGGAGATCCACCCGCCCTATCTTTATCCTTCCCCCTACCCTCTACCTTCCTCTCTCCCCTTCCCCGTTCACTGGTCCCAGGGTTGGGTCTGTGGGTCTGCGGCACCTCTCCACTTCCCCCTATCAGATTTCTGACATTCTGGTGGCGGAGATTAACCATCAAACACACAGTAAATCTCCATTTAATGACGTTGTTTGACTATGTTCAATCCTGGAGTTTTCGTAACCTTATAAAATGTGAATGTTTTCAGAAAGAGATTGTAAAATCGCATAGCCCAAGGCCCAGCGCCTGGCCTGACCTGCTCAGGGATCCCAAGTGAATTGGGATGCGGCTGTAGTGAACAGGCCAGCATTTATTGTCCTTCCTAATTGCATTTAAGAAGGCGACGGTGAACAACCTTCCTCAACTGCTCCAGTCCCGCTTGTGATGGCGCTCCAGTCTCGCCGTGCTGCTGGGAGTGAGTTCAGGAGTTCAGTACACGCAGGAACAGGCCCTCGCCCGACGAAGTCTGTGCCGAATGTGACATGAAGCCCAACTCTTATTGGTCTGTACCTAATCCACATCCCTCCATTCTCTGCATATCCATGTACCTACACAAAAGTCCCTCAAATACTATTTTTGTATATGCCTCCGCAACCACCGCAGCAGCACATTCAGGTACTCACCACACTTTGAAAACAATGGTCCTCACATCTCTATAAACTTTGCATTTTTCACCTTAAAGCCATGCACTCTAATATCTGATAGTTCCATTCTTATTATCTGAATGGTGCCCGATTAGGAAAAGGGGAGATGCAACGAGACCTGGGTGTCATGGTACACCAGTCATTAAAAGTAGGCATGCAGGTGCAGCAGGCAGTGAAGAAAATGAATGGTATGTTAACATTCATAGCAAAAGGATTTGAGTATAGGAGCAGGGAAGTTCTACTGCAGTTGTACAGGGTCTTGGTGAGACCACACCTGGAGTATTGCATACAGTTTTGGTCTCCAAATCTGAGGAAGGACATTCTTGCCATAGAGGGAGTGCAGAGAAGGTTCACCAGACTGATTCCTGGGATGTCAAGACTTTCATATGAAGAAAGACTGGATAGACTCAGTTTGTACTTGCTAGAATTTAGAAGATTGAGGGGGGATCTTATAGAAACTTACAAAATGCTTAAGGGGTTGGACAGGCTAGATGCAGGAAGATTATTCCCGATGTTGGAGAAGTCCAGAACAAGGGGTCACAGTTTAAGGATAAGGGGGAAATCTTTTAGGACCGAGATGAGGAAAACATTTATCACACAGAGAGTGGTGAATCTCTGGAATTCTTGCCACAGAAGGCAGTTGAGGCCAGTTCATTGGCTATATTTAAGAGGGAGTTAGATGTGGCCCTTGTGGCTTAAGGGATCAGGGGGTATGGAGAGAAGGCAGGTACAGCATACTGAGTTGGATGATCAGCCATAATCATATTGAATGGCGGTGCAGGCTCGAAGGGCCGAATGGCCTACTCCTGCACCTATTTTCTATGTTTCTATGTTTCTGGGAAAAAGGTTCTGACTGTCTTCGTTATCAATGCCTCTTACAATTTTATATACTTCTACCAGGTTAAAGTCCTCTCATAATTGTACCTTCTGAACCCTCTGAATTTTGTAGTCGGCAGGGCAGTACTCTGCATATTGCCAACTTGGACAATTTTACATTTTTTATCAAGCCAATTTATCAAGCTAATTAACCTACAAACCGGTGCATCTTTGGAGTGTGGGAGGAAACCAAAGATCGCAGAGAAAACCCACGCAGATCATGGGGAGAATATACAAACTGTTTGTTTATGTTTGTCTGTATTTTATCAGCAATCAAAGTCCAATAAAGCTGCCTCATTACTTCTTGCCCCTTATGTTCAATTCCCTGACCAATGAAAGCGAGGATACCATACGTTTTATTTACCACTTTATCTTTGTGTGTTGCCACTTTCAGGGAGTTCTGGACTTGGGCCCCAAGAACCTTCTGCATATCAATGCTGTTAACGGTCTTTTCATTAATTGAATGACTTTCCTTTAGAAGGGACGCAGCAGTAGATTTGCTGCCTAACATTGCCAGAGACCTAGGTACGGGGGTTTGTACGTTCTCCCCGTGACCCGTGTGGGTTTTCTCCGGGATTTCCGGTTTCCTCCCACAATCCTAAGACATACAGGTTTTATGTTAATTGGTTTGGTATAATTGTAAATTGTCCCAGTGTGTGCAGAATAGTGATAATGTAAGGGAATCGCTGGTCAGTGCAAACTCGGTGGGCCGAAGTTTCCACGCTGTATTTGTAAACTACACTAAACTAAACTAAATTTGACCTCCCAAAATGCAACACCTCACTCTTGCTCGGATTAAACTCAATCCATCATTTGTCGGCCCATTTCTGTAGCTGACCATTATTCCACTGTACACCTTGACAACCTTCCTCACAGTACGCGATCTGGGCAATCTTGGTGTCATCTGCAAACTTACTAACTTACACATCTATTCGCCTTCCATCACAGTGGGGAATGTGGAGGAGTCACTGTGGTGGATGTTTATGTTTAAATGTAAATTTTGTGTGTTCCGTTGCTTTTTATTTGTATGATTGACTTGGCAAATGAAATTCCTCGTATATTGCAAAACATACTTGGCTAATAAAGTAGGGTATTATAGGGTATTATCTATAAAGAGAGGTTGGACAGACTTGGATTGGTTTTTTTTTGGAACACCAGAGGTTGAGGGGTTGAGGGGAATATATCCAATTATGAGCGGCATAATTAGGGTAGACAGTTAGAACTTTATTTCCATGGTGGAAATTTTAAAGATTAGTGGGCATAGATTTAAGGTGAAAGGACAAATTGAGGGAAATCTTTTATACAGAGAGCGGTGAGTGTCTGGAGTGCATTGCCAGGGGTGGAGGCCAATACGACAGTGATGTTTATGGAATTTTTGGATTGTCACATGGATATGGAGGGAATAGAGGGTATGGATCTCGTGCAAAGAAATTAGATTAGTTTCTCGGCATCATGTTTGCCACAGACATTGTGGGCAGAACTGCCTTTTTTTCTGTGCTGTATTGTTTCTACATTACGTTTTATGTTATATATGTGACAATGTGTAAACAGCAAATCAATGCTATTGGTAAAGTTCAAGAATATCGACTTATTCAATGGATGAGCAGCAGAGCAGCTGACTGGAAGCCCTAAAGTACAAGGTGTTGAAGTGAATAATGCAATGCTTTGCACTGCCATCTGACCAACACAGTGTGGGCATTCACATGTTTTCAATGAGGCAATACAAAATGACAATGAATGATGACAGAAACAATGGTAAACAGGAAGAATGTGTTATCCCATTGAAGGGAAATTTGATATAAATTATCTTATTTGGTATTGATCGTAAGTATAATAAATGTTCCTGCTCAGTGATCATAATCTGCTCTTCTAATGTTGTCACATGTATAATATCAGACGTTGAGCCAACACATACCCTTAATGCATTTGTATTATTGGGTGCATGTTGTAAAATTTATGTATAAGATTGTGATTCCACATGTTATCCATGTACATGTGATTTCATTGGAATGAGTTACATCAGGACGAGATATGTATAATTACATTTGGTGAAGAGAGCAGAAATATTAGAAATTATATAACTTTTTTCAGATCCTCAGGGCATACCAAAGCAAGCAGAGGCAGTCAAATTGGAGGTCCGTCCATCAACTCTATTTGTAGAGGAAGCACGATATTCCCAGTAAAACTGGGTACTGAGTGGGTTAGTGTCATTCACTTGTATGTTGGCTATAGATGGGATATGTGAAATCTCACTGGTTTCTCACTTAATGAGATAAGGGGGAGGAACTGAAAGCAAGAAAAAACCATGACAAATCTGAGCCGGCAATAGATGACATCGGGCAGGGTGGTTCCGATGGACCGATTGTTCGTTAGGGATGGTTTGGTCCCAAGAAGGATACATCGTTGCGAACTGTGGACCTGGTTAACCAACTTTTAATGGATGAAGGAGAGAGGAAGGAGCAAAGTATTTGTGTAATTTACCTAAAATTAGAGAATTCTTCGTTCATGGTTGTACGTTTACAGTGCATCCAGAAAGTATTCAGACCCCTTCACATTTTCCACATTTTGTTATGTTACAGCCTTATTCTAAAATGGATTAAATTCATTTTTTTTAATCATCAATCTACACACAATACCTCATGATATAAAAGCGAAACACAGGTGTTTAGAAATTTTTGCAAAGTAATTAAAAAGAAATAACTGAAATATCACATTGACATAAGTATTCAGACCCTTTGCTATGACACTCAAAATTGAGCTTTGGTGCATCCTGTTTCTATTGATTATCATTGAGAGGTTTCTACAACTTGATTGGAGTCCACAGGTGGTAAATTAAATTGATTGGACATGATTTGGAAAGGCACACACCTGTCTATATAAGGTCCCGCAGTTGACAGTGCATGTCAGAGCAAAAACCAAGCCATGAAGACAAAGGAATTGTCCGTAGACCTCCGAGACAGGATTGTGTCAAGATACAAATTTGGAGATGGGTATAAAACAATTTCTGCAGCATTGCAGGTTCCGAAGAACACAGTGGCCTCCGTCATTCTTAAATGGAAGAACTTTGAAACCACCAGGATTTTTCATTAAGCTGGCCGCCCGGCCAAACTGAGCAATCGGGGGAGAAGGGTCTTGGTCAGGGAGATGATCAAGAATTGATGGTGACTCTGACAGAGCTCCAGAGTTCCTCCGTGGAGATGGCAGAAACTTTCAGAAGGACAACTATATCTGAAGCATTCCACCAATCAGACTTTTATGGTAGAATGGTAGAATGGCCAGACGGAAGCCACTCCTCAGTAAAAGGCACATGACAGCCCACTTGGAGTTTGCCAAAAGGCACCTAAACAAGATTCTCTGGTCTGATGAAAGCAAGATTGAACGCTTTGGCCTGGCGTCACATCTGGAGGAAACCAGGCACCGCTCATCACCTGGCCAATATCATATCTACGGTGAAGCATTGTGGTGGCAGCATCATGCTGTGGGGATGTTTTTCAGCGACAGGAACTGGGAGACTAGTCGGGATCGAGGGAAAGACGAATGGAGCAAAGTACAGAGAGATCCGTGATGAGCATTCATGACCTCCTCCAGAGCATTCATGACCTCAGACTGGGGCAGTGGTTCACCTTCCAACAGGACAACAACCCTAAGCACACAGGCAAGACAACGCAGGAGGGGCTTCGTGATGAGTCTGTGAAGTGTTTTAGTGGCCCAACCAGAACCCGGACTTGAACACAATCGAATATCTCTGGAGGGACCTGAATATTTCTGGGCATCGATGCTCCCCATCCAACCTGACAGAGCTTGAGAGGATCTGCAGAGAAGAACGGGAGAAATTACCCAAATACAGGTGTGTCAAGCATGTAGCGTCATACCCAAGAAGACTTGAGGTTTTTGATTTTAAAAAAGAAGACTTGCGGTTATAATCGCTGCCAAAGTTGCCTCAACAAAGTACTGAGTGAAGGGTCGGAATACTTACATAAAAGTGATATTTCAGTTATTTACTTTTAATTACTTTGCAAAAATTTCTAAACACCTGTTTTTTTATTATGGGGTATTGTGTATAGATTGATGATAAAACAAATGATTTTAATCCATTTTAGAGTAAGGCTGTAACATAACAAAATGTGGAAAAAGTGAAGGGGTCTGAATACTTTCTGGATGCACTGTATACTCAATGTCCTGAATGATGAAGGTAAACAGAGTTATACACTTTATTTTTCCACCTTTCCACATCTGGCCACTTTCAAGAGGCTATAACTTGTACCCCAAGATCCCTCTGTACATCAATGATCTCTTACAATGTATTACCACAAACCTGTTCAGATTAAACTCTACATCATATCTATGCCCAAATTTGGAACAGATTTATACCTATTTTATCCTTTGCCAATCTTCCTCACTATCCCCAACTCAACCAATTTTCTGAGCAACTGGGACAAGTTGCTGAGAGAGACTCTTAGTGGGAAGCTTGCAGCGAAGGCTCATTTCCATACATACAACCAGAAAATGCACTAAACACTCAGTAAATCAGGCAGCATCCATGCAAAGAAAAACAGAGTTAACGTTTCAGGTCGATGATCTTCCCATCAGGGTTTGGCCACGTGGGTATAACTTTCACAAGTTCTAGGAGCAGAATTAGGTTATTCGGCCCAAGTCTACTCTGTCATTCAATCATGGCTGATCTATTGTTCCCTCTCAACCCCATTCTCCTGCCTTGTCCCCATAACCTCTGACATGATACAATACGATACTTTATTTATCCCAGGAGGGAAATTGATCTGCCAACAGTCATAAAACGCAAAATACATGAAACATAAAATTAAAGTGACAAGTGGAAAGTGCAAAGATTGGGTGGAGGGGGGATGGGGAGCTGAGTCAGTCTCAGCCTACCCCACGACAGAACAGGGAGGAGTTATACAGTTTGATAGCCACAGGCAAGAAGGGTCTCCTGTGACGTTCTGCACTGCATCTTGGTGGAACTAGTCTGTTGCTGAAGGTTGACCAGTGAGTCTTGGAGGGGGCGAGCTGTATTGTCGAGGATGCTCCACAGTTTGAGGAGCATCCTCCCCTCCAAGACCACCTACCCTCCAAGACCACCTACCCTCCAAGACCACTAATCACCACTAATCAAGAATCAAAAATCTGTCCATCTCCAATTTAAAGTATGCATTGGCCTCCACAGGAAGGAAAGGAATTTCACAGATTCACCACCTTCCGACTAAAGAAATTCCACTTCATCTACTTTCTAAAGGTTCATCCTTTTATTCTAAGGTTATAGCCTCTGGTCCAAGACTCTCCCATTAATAGAAACATCTTCTCCACATCCACTCTATCCAGGCCTTTCACCATTCGGTAAGTTTGGATGAAGTACCCCCTCATCCTTCTAAACTCCAGCGAGTACAGGCCCAGTGCCTTCGAACGCTCATCATATTGTAACCCGATTCATTACTGGGATCATTCTCATAAACTTCCTCTGGACCTTCTTCAATGTCAGCACATCCTTCCTCTGACATGGGGCCCAAAACTCCTCACAATACTCCAAATGCCGTTTGACCAGGGCCTGATAAAGCCTCAGCATTACATCCCAGTTTCTTATATTCTAGTCCTCTCGAAATAAATGCTGGCATTGCATTTGCTTTCCTTACTACGGACTCGACTTGCAAATTCACCGTTTGGTTATCTTGCACCAGCGCTCCCAATTCCCTTTGCACCTCTTCAGATGTTGGCTACATATGTGGAGTTTGCATGTGACCCTTTGTGACTGCTTGAGTTTCAACCGGCGCTCCAGTTTCCCCCCACACCCCAATGACCTGTGGGTTAATTAGCCATTGTAAACTGCGCCTGGTCTCCACTTCCTCCGAAGACTAAGCAAGTTTGGCACGCCTCCATTCACGCTCACCCATTTCTGCAGGTGCACCAATAGAAAGCATCGTATCCGGATGAATCACCGTCGAACTCCGTAACGCCACCTATTCTCTTTCTCCGGCGACGCTGCCTGACCCGCTGAGTTACGCCAGCATTTTGTGTCTATTTTCGGTGGTGAAGCCACTCGGGATCATTTAAATTTACATTCAAATTATTGAACACAGCCCAGGAAACACAGACGTTGGACAACTCGCTCAGGTACAACTCGCTAGAGAAAAAAACTGCCGAACATCAGCAACTTCACTAAATTAGGAGCGGCACGTTCGCTCAGCTGCTGGAAACGTTGCTTCACCACGTCGGGGACATGGGTTCGATCCTGACCTCATGTGCTGTGTGTTTGGAGTCAGCATGTTTTCTCTGTGAACGCATGGGTTTCCTCCGGGTACTCAGCTTTCTACCGGTTTCCAAAGACGTTGTTGCGGATTTGTAGGTTAATTGGCCTCTGTAAATTGTCCCGAATGTATACGGTGTGGGATAACAGAGAACTGGTGTGATCATGTGATTGAGTCGGTGAGACGAAGGACTTGTTTCCATGCTGTTTCTCTAAAACTAAAACTTCCAGATGAATAAAAAACAAAATGTATTGAAACGCCTAAACCGCTCAAAGCATTTGCCAGACCGAAGGAAGAGATTGATTCTGTGCCCGCGTAAAATAATTTATAAATCGCTTCGCCTATTCCGAGGGCTGTACTTACAGGGTCTGTATCTGAGCCACAGGGGACGGAACGAAAGTGATTCGGGAGATTGGCCAGAGAGATAATTCCACCTCCAGACTGTTTTCATTTGAAATCATGACACCATCTTTTTGCTGGGATTTAGTTTGTTGGGTTCGACTCAATTTAAGTTGGCCCCGGGATAGTTGTCTCTCGTTAATTTATCTGAAACTTTAGGAAGTGAATTAGTTTCGCTCCGGTAGGTAGTGTAAGTAACAAACATATCGAGGTATTAGATTAGGGTAGGAGACACCAGCAACTTCAGATGCTGAAATTTTGAGCAAAACACAAAGTGCTGGAGGATTTCCGCGGGTCAGGCGGCATCTGTGGAGGAATTGACAGGCGGGACCTTCGTCAGACTGATTGCAGTGGGGGAGGGGGAGAAAGCCGGAAAGCCGGGCAAGTGAAAGAGAGGAACTGCAGATGCGGGTTTAAACCGAAGACAGTCACAAAAAGCTGGAGTAACTCAGCGGGCCATAGTCCTTTTCTCCAGAGATGCTGCCTGACCCGCTGAGTTACTCCAGCTCTCTGTGTCTGCATGGCAAGTGATAGGTGGATGAAGAAAGTGACAAAGGCTAGAGATGAAAAAAAAAGAGAAAGAAGGGCTTCAGTAAGGAAAGAAGAGGCGTGAAACGTGAAGCTGGAGGGAGAGGTTTAGGTGTAAGGGGAGAAGGGTGGAGCAGCGGGAGAAATAGGGATGCACTGGAGTGGGGTCTCGGGAAAGCGAGACGGGGAAGGGGCCGATTATTGTATAAGATTGGAAGCCTGGGAGGCGCAGGCAGCTTGTAGGAGGTTTGCTCGTTCCCTCGGGGTTTACTCTAGTTGGATTTGTGTCGTGGGGTGATTCGATCTGAATGCTGAGGAACTGTGCGGGGAACACTGGGAGAATATGCCCGAACCTGGCCTAAATCTAAATCTTCAATGAAGTCGGCAATGCTGGATTGGGGCGTGCGGTTAGTCCCTGTCTTGCCAAGTGCCCTTTGGATGATATAAACCAATGTTAATTTGATTGGAAATATGACTGGTTGGTGGGTGACGGGCGAGTTGGCGACACGGGGAAAATCAGCGGTTCCTCCACGAGAATTTGATTTGGAAGGAGATCAGGTTTGGCAGCCTTGGACAACAGCGATTGGAAGTGAAGAATTCGAAGCCGAGGCCAGGAGCGAGATTAGCTGCCAGTATTTACAGCACAGAGCGGAGTAGCCACGAACCCGCCGCAACTCTGACAAAATCAAAAGAGCGAAAACTTCCAGAAACCGGGAAAGGGCCACGAGGACAAGGATTTATTCTGGCAAAGTACAACACAAAGCCTCAAGGCAAAGCGGTCCAGGCAACATCTGGGGGGGGGGGGGGATGGGGGGGGGGGGGGGGGGGGGGGGGGGGGATAGGCGACGTTTCGGGTCGGGACCCTCCTTCACTCTTTCTTTTATTCTAGCTTCCAGCATCTGCAACTCCTTGTGTCTCCGATTTAATCTGACATCTGCCCGCTAAACACAAAACGTGTCGGTTCCTCTTCAGGAAATGTTGCTCTAACCATGGGAACGTCCTCCCCGTGGAAGCCAGAGGTTTGCATCTATTTCAGAAGTATTCCCATTGGAATTTCCCTCCTTTTTCCTATTCAAACTTCTTATTGGACCATAACTTAGCCCCCCCCCCCCACCCCCCCCCCCCACCCCCCCCCCCCCCCCCCCCCCCCCCCTCATGTATATCCCACCCTCGAGCTTTACATTTCACTCTTCATTCCTTATCTAATACTCTTTTGTCTTCCTTGTCACTTACTCCACCTATCTGCCAATCACCCCCCAACCTGTATCTACCTATCACTTGCCAAGCTTTATCCCGCCCCACCTCCTTTTTCAGCTTTCTCTCCCCTAATACAATCAATCTGAAGGATCCTGACCCGAGACGTCATGTCCACTCCCTCCAACGACGCTGCCAGATCCGCTGATTTGCTCCAGGATTTTGTGTTTTGCAAACGATTCGAATATCTGCAATTCCTTGTGTCTCAACTTTAGTTTATTTTATTTTGGGTGTTTTCGAAGGGTAAAAATTATAAAATATTACCAGCGATTATCAACAGTCACTGTTGGGAATTTAATTTCAACGAAGCAACATCATCTTGTACAAGCAACAAAGACGCATTGATTTCCGCTGTTCATTAATTATATTCTGGGTCGGAGAGCCATCTGAATGGCGCATGTGACCGCGTCATGTCATTAAATTGTTCATTAGGAAGCTGCTCCACCAGATTCGTGACTAAATTAAATAGGGTCGCGAGGGCTCTTTCTGTTCTGAGCGAGTTGATAATTCTACCCTATTTTGTACATAGTGCCTTATGCTACAGCTGATTGAACATCACACGGGTGTGACCCAGATAACGAATTTCACCAACGACAGGATTTGGTATTTGATCCAAAATCACTTCTCCAACTTGGCGGCAACTTGGTGATACCGATGGCTCTGGTGTCCCATTACACATTTA
The DNA here is from genome assembly GCF_028641065.1 of Leucoraja erinaceus. Lineage (NCBI taxonomy): Eukaryota > Metazoa > Chordata > Chondrichthyes > Rajiformes > Rajidae > Leucoraja > Leucoraja erinaceus. The sequence goes on from NC_073404.1 coordinate 11,211,496, forward strand.
CCCGTGAGCTACAAGCTCGTCCAGTGTGGGACCATTGATCTGATTTGCATTTCCAAAATTACTGCAGCGGCCCTTCCTCTGGACCCAGAGAGCAGAGAGGTGAATCACACGCACTTCCTCCGACCTGCTCTTTTCCCCTCGGCGCTCTCGACGTGGCCTCCTCTCCATCGGCGAGACCAAGCACAGACAGACTGGGCAACTGCTTTGCGGAGCACTTGCGCATTGCCACCTGGAGCTCACGATGGCCAACTATTTAAATCACCTCCACACTCCCATAGCAGCTGCACGGTGGCGCAGCCGGTGGAGCTGCGACCTCACAGCGCCAGAGACCCGGGCTCGATCCTGACCTCGGGTGCTCTCTGTGTGGCGTATGTATGTACGTTCTCTGGCGATCCCAGTTCTATTCTATGTTCTCATAAATACATGTCATAGGAACAGAATTAAGCCATTCAGCCCATCGAGTCTTCTCTGACATTCAATCATAGCTGATCTATCTGTCCCACTCAACCCCATTCTCCTGCCTTCTCCCAATAACCCTTGACACACTTACTAATCAAAAATCAGTCAGTGGAGGCCAATTCACTGGATGTTTCAAGAGAGAGTTAGATATAGCTCTTAGGACTAACGGAATCAAGGGATATGGGGAGAAGCAGATATAGCTCTTAGGACTAACGGAATCAAGGGATATGGGGAGAAGCAGGAAGGGGGTTCAAGCCACCCCCCATCCCACCCCACCCCCCACACCTCGCCTAGAGCCACCTATCGAACACACCAACTCTGGCCCATCCCCTTTATCCTGGTCAACCCCCACCACTCTTTCAACCCAGAGGAAGGGTATCGGCTACTAATTTCCGTCTACAGATGCCACCTGACCCGCTAAACTCTTGCAGCAGTTTGGTCTGTGCTCAATTTTCCAGCATCTGCAGTCTCTTGTGTCTATTATATGCAGGGAAAGGGTAACATCAACATGTACCTGGAAGTACAATTGGCGGCTCACCATCGTGTCTGTCCAAAGTTCACTGATCAAGCATCTAAAAATGACATGATCTTAAGCAGTCTTAGATAGACACAAAATGCTGGAGTAACTCAGCGGGACAGGCAGCATCTCTGGAGAGAAGGAATGGGTAACATTTCGGGTTGAGACCCTTCTTTACGCCCTGTCCATTACTGTGTTTATATTTTGTATGGTAATTCGCATATCACTGTACCTTAATTGGTACATGTGACAATAAAATACCTTTGAAACCTTGATTAGCAATTTCTTTACAACAGTGACGGATTAAAGTGGTTTTAAAGCGCGCAGAATCACAGCGTGAAGGATTTGGCACGGAGTTTGCAATGGGCCACTGTTAAATCATCTTCTCTCACTATTTACACGCTCACTAGTTCCGTGACATAAGACATTAATGCTGGCAAAGCGTTTCCTATCAGAAATTGTCAAACATTGGTGTCTTGGGATTCAATGCAAAACAAACTGATGGTCAAAGTTTAGAGGGTAAAATGTGGACACCATAACAGAAGCTAACATATCAATCTTCAGAGGGCGAGGGTGGCGCTGTCTGCACCCTGGAAACGTTTGATTGTTTCTTTCTGAGAAGTGGCCCTCCCGAAACCCGTGTATGAGGGCAGTCACGGGAGCGCTGATCCGGTCATGAGATGGTCTGACCCTGGGGAAAGTCGAAGAGATTCAGACCGCTCGCACACTCCCCGGACACGCAAACGGAGCGACGTGGAAATGGGGGCGACTACTGAGAGGCGTTTGAGCCCACCAATGCCGCACCTGTACCGAGGACCACTCTCTGAACAAGGCCCAGGAGATTACTGGTGTTCAGAATACAGCGCTCGAAACACTGTTCACAGACACTGCTGAAATTAACCTTATACACGTTAATGTGTGCTCAATTGCCCACTGGGACCCAGGAAATCTGAAATGTCCAATTCTGGTTGGACATTAATTAGTGCCTGCGTTACACCAAACCCCGAATGCACAATCTGCAGTATAACCCTGTGGACCACGTTATGGGATATCCGTCTTACCCATTCACTGTTGCCGCTTCATGGACATTCTGGACGCTCTGCCATTGAACATTCTGACCCATGAACAACCAACCTGGGCCATATCTGAAGACAAGGCTGATTTGTGGACTTCTTACTCCTACTCGACACAAATACTTTTTTCCAGCTTTCCAAGCGCTCACTGCTTTTTTTTTTGTCACATTTGTGAAACAAATTCTTTCTATTCCTGTTCCAGGAACGAGTCCCTGGAGACCCGGCCGCTCAGCGAGATGTTCGGAAGCAGAGGTGGGAAGGGCTGGGAGACCTGGAACCCTCCCGAGAATTCTGGCTACAGATTGGTGAAACCAACTATCACCCCCCCACGCCCCGCCCGTATTTACCTCACTGGCAGAATTTGTCCCACCCCCACCTCTTTACCGTGCCCCCATTCTCCACTCCATATTTAGTCAAAATGATTGATTGGGGTAAGGTGGTGGACTTTACTTTACTAAAGTCCATGTACACAACGTCCACCACCTTACTCCAATCAATCATTTTGTCACCTACTCTAGAAACTCAATCAAATGGAGTGGAGAATGGACCTTCTCCACTGTTCTGACGGTCAAATACGCCCTTGCTATTCCAAATGTGACTAAATCATATCCCAAATAATCTTTTCCAATAATCCTATATAACCGCTCTATAATCTTCTGGATTTTACCAATTGTGGTTCTTAAGCAAAGAAACAACATTGGGTATTCTACAATCTTCTGGGACCTCGCTGAAGTCAAAGAGGATGCAACAGTCGTTGTCAAGATCACAGGAATCTCCTCTCTTCCCGACCTCAGTAATGTAGGAACATCCTATCAACCTTACATATGCTCATATTTTTCTTTTTGACTAAATTTACAAGATCTCTCGTCATCCATTGTTCCTGAACGTTGCCATCCTTGTGTTTCATCCTCAGTCCTGCTCTCGCCAGCTGGCCTTTAAAAGAAAATCCACATGTTTACCCCCAAACAGCCGTTTCCAATCTGCTTTCCTCAGTTCCTGTTTTAATTCTTCCACCAGTTTTGCACTTTCAGTCTTATCCTTATCCATAACTATCTTAAAGCTCTCACGTTTACCATGACTGGTCCCTACAATGCTTCCCCATGGAAACTTCGATCACCTGGCCAGATTCATATCTCCATACAGAGTCCCGTATGGCTCCTTCCCGATATGGACTATCTTCTGATTGTTTCAATAAATCCTTCACATCCTTCCTCTCGTGTGGTCACCAGAACTGCACACAATTCCCCAGATGCGGCCCAGACAAAATGTATGCAGTTGCTACATGACCTGGCAACTTTAATACTCAATGCTCCCACCGATGAAGAAGAAGAGACCTTTACTCCAAGTTCTAAGAGCAAAACTTCAGGTTGATTTTAGGCAATGCTGGGATCAAAAGGTCGAGGCAATCTTGGGTTTGCTATCATAGCGTGATAATGCACAGCGTGCAGTGATTGCAGTGTGATCACGCTCCGCTGTTGCAAATATACAAACATTATGCAAACATATAGAATAATTTATAAATGTGATCTTCGGACTCAAAGTAATGAAATATCAAGCTTTGACTAATCAAGTACAGCAGAGTCTGGAGACCCCGGGTTTCATTTTGCCGAGGTTGAGAGAGAGCCACAAGGTTAATCGAACTAAGAAGTCTATGGCGGGGCTTGTAGTCAGCCTTTGATCGTGTTACACGATGCTAACGGAGGGGAGGAGATCAGGACGGGAATTGCCCACAGCTGGAGGGAGACACGACCATATGCCGGCGATGAAACCTCACAGACGAGGTAAGTTGACGGCTGGGATGTGGCGCGAATCCTCGTCCCCTTCCGTCGTCTCTGCAAACAACCGAAACAACAGAAATATGGATTTCATTTTTGACATTACTGATCCCTGCTTGTGCCAAACAACATTAAGTCACCTAAGATGAAAACCCGCTGGCTACAATCAAGTGTTCTGAAACATTTTCAAAACAGATCATAAACATTATTGGATAGACTCTGTGCCTGATATTCGCAGCGCGATGAAAGGCTGTATCTTTCATCTGTATTTCCAGCAATTCAAAACTAAATTTATTAAGAGTGAAAGCTTCATGGATCAAGTGAGCCCAAGACCTCAGCAATCCCACCCGCATCTCTGCCAGCAATACGCACTGTGGCGGAGAAGATTAACTCTATATGGAGCTGCACTTCCAAAATATTCTACTGCTGTCCTTGCAAAATGTAAGGGATTAAGAGGAGCAAAACATGTAGTTAGTTACAGGTTGGATGAGCAAACTGCACGCATGTCAACACGGCCTTGAGTAATCAGAGTGCTTCTAGATCTGGGTTACAACTTAGAGCCCAAACAAGAAGGGGAATCCAGTGGCTAGATGCGCGAATCAAGGTTCCACTTTATATTCCGTGTTTGGTTTTGAGAATCCTTGGCATGGCTAAGATTTAATGTCAATTTTAGGATTTTCTTTTAACTGTTTGCAGCTCCATTCTCATGGGCCGCGGAACCAGGGCGGCTGCCCCCCACCCCTCATTTTTTTTGGCTACACACGTTTCAATGTCTCCGGCTTTGGACGAGGCGCTGCTGTGCTCTGAGCAACCTGGTCGTGGGTGTTGGAGAGCCGGGGCGGAGGGAGGGATGGTAGTGGTCAGTGATCGTTCAGCCCCCCCCCACCACTTTCAAAACTCCGCCGCGGCCCGTTTCTGGCTTGCTGGGCTCAGACCTCAGACTGGTTGTATGTTTAGGAAGAAACTGCAGATGCTGGTTTACACCGAAGATAGACACAGCATTTGTGTCTATCTCTGGTTACATGTGTCTTGGGGGCCGGAATGATGTCCAGGTTCAGACGGCAGGGAGCATGAATGTGGAGGTGTGAGTTCATATCATGTGGTCTCCTGAAGTTTCCATTCAGAGCTGGCAGCAAGCAGTGGCCATGACTCCCTCTCTAACACTCGTAAGCTGACACAAAACTAGCAGAGGGGAAAGAGAAAATAGAAGAGAGCAGTGGGAATCGTGCACTTAAATAAAAGGGGTTATTCTACAAAATAAATGATCTGGACCTCTTTGATTTACCTTAATTTGTTTTGCTTGGGCAGACAGTTAAGCTATTACTGATGTCTCTCAATTTTCAAATCAGCCTTTAGTGTTTCAAGGTCTCTGTTCCTGCTCTTTGACTGGGAGTTTTGAAAGGTCCTGGGGGACAATTAAAACTTTCAATCAGTGGAGAAGAAACACAATTGACAGCAGCACGAGACCCAGGCACGGTGAACTCTGATTCTCAGTCTAGCGTGTGCAATTTGCAACCGTCTCCTCAAATTATATAGTGTTTGCACAAACCCAGGATGTCTCGAGACCCTTTATCGCCTGTTAATTATTTTATACACCGGTCACACAGGGACGAGGAATTCTTGCAGTCAATCTGTGCCCAGCAAGCTCTCAGAGATAGCATGGTGGGAACATTAAATAATCTCATCTTTTAGTAGACAAAAATGCTGGAGAAACTCAGCGGATGAGGCAGCATCTATGGAGCGAAGGAAACAGGCGACGTTTCGGGTCGAGACCCTTCTTCAGACTGATGTGGGGGCGGGCAGAAGAAAGGAAGAGGCGGAGACAGTGGGCTGCGAGAGAGCTGGGAAGGGGTGGGGAAAGAAGGAGAAAGCAGGGACTACCTGAAATTGGAGAAGTCAATGTTCATACCGCTGGGGTGTAAACTACCCAAGGAAAATATGAGGTGCTGCTCCTCCAATTTACAGTTGGCTTCACTCTGGCCATGGAGGAGGCCCAGGAGAGAAAGGTCGGATTCAGAATGGGAGGGGGAGGTGAAGTGCTGAGCCACCGGGAGATCAGGTTGGTTATTGCGAACCGAGCGGAGGTGTTGGGCGAAGAGATCGCCAAGCCTACGCTTGGTCTCACCGATGTAGAGCAGCTGACACCTAGAGCAGCGGATGCAATAGATGAGGTTGGAGGAGGTGCTGGTGAACCTCTGCCGCACCTGGAAAGACGGCTTGGGTCCTTGAATGGAGTCGAGGGGGGAGATAAAGCGACAAGTGTAGAATTTCCTGCAGTTGCAAGGGAAAGTGCCAGGAGAGCTGGTAGTTTGGGTGGGAAGGAACAAATTGACCAGGGAGTTACACAGGGAGCGGTCTCTGCGGAAAGCTAAAAGGGGAGATGGGAAGATGTGGCCAGTGGTAGGATCCCGTTGGAGGTGGCGAAAATGTCGGAGGATTATTTGTTGTATGTGATGGCTGGTATAGTGGAAGGTGAGGACAAGGGGACTCTGCCCTCGTTACGAGTGGGGGGATGGGGAGTGAGAGCAGAGCTACGGGATATAGAAGAGACCCTGGTGAGAGCCTCATCTATAGTAGAAGAGGAGAACCCCCGTTCCCTAAAGAATGAGGACATCTCCGATGCCCTGGTTTGGAACACCTCATCCTGGATGCAGATGCGGCCTAGACGGAGGAATTGGGAGTAGGGGATGGTCCTTACAGGGAGCAGGTTTATAGTAGATGTCAGTCAGTATTCTGTCACCTGTGATGGAGTTGAGGTATATATTTGGTCTGAACTCTGAGAAGGAGCTAACAGGAAGTGCAGATGGTGTATTCTTGACTAAAACACAAAGTGGTGGAGGAACTCAGCAAGTCAAGTAGCATCTTTGGAGGGAAAGAACTGGCAATATTTTGCATCGCAACCCTTCTTCAATCTGGAGAAGGGTCCCAACCCAAAACATTGTCTGTCGATTCGCTCATTAGATGTTGCCTGACCTGTGAAGTCCCCCCAGCACTTTTCATTTTGAACGGGGAATTTAAACTGATCTTGCAAATTTAGACCAGAGCTAAGTTGATCTTGGGTAAACAAATATTTAAAAAAACAATATTCGGGTACCCCATTGAAACCTGAAGTTCATATTTCTGAATCAACATGCTAGAGCAGCAGTGAGTGCTAATTAGTACAGGTGTCAAAGGTTACGGGGAGAAGGCAGGAGAATATGTTGAAGGAAAGATAGGTTGAGCGATTAGGTTGAGGGAACAGGTTGGCGGAGTATACGCGATGGGCCAAATGGCTTAGTTCTGCTCCTATGTCCTATGAATTTATAAGACATGGACACCCTTCACCGAGTTCTTACAAGGATAGTATGGCGCAACACAACATTGGATTTAAATCCAACTCTGGGTTGGATGTGGTGGGTGGGGAGGGACGAGAGGCAGGTATACCACCACTTTTTTCTCTCTTTTTCTTTTTGTTCGTTTTTTTTTCTTTTCTTTCTTTCTTTCTTTTACCCATTCTTTGGCTACACTATTTTGGTCGTCTAGGGGTCCTATCTTTGCACCTAGTAGTCTAGGTAGTCTAGGTAGTCTAGGGGACCTAGTAGTCTAGGTAGTCTAGGGGACCTAGTAGTCTAGGTAGTCTAGGGGTCGTATCTTTGCACCTCTCACTTTCTCTCTCTCTTGTTCTTTCTCTTTTCTTTTCTATTTTAAAGTCAAAAAGTTAAAATTGAAGCTGTACATTAATTGTATAATTTTATATGCCGATTGCTCTACTCTTGTACATTTGCTTCTAATTTAAAAAAAAATAATTATAAGGGATACTACAGTGCCCATGTGCTGTTATCCAGATTAAATGTTAAACTGAATCCAATGATTCACTGTTAATATATTAAGAGTCGTCTGTCCATCCCCTCAACAGATGCTGCCTGACCCGCTGAGTTCCTCCAGCACTTTGTTTATCACTCAAGATTTCAGCATCTGCAGTCTCTTGTGCCCACATGCACCCACCAAATTTCTAATGGAAAATTATATTAGGATCTAAGAATAAGGGAATGGGCATTTTATATTGATATAGCAAGGGATTTCTTCACTTTTATGATTGTGAACCTTTATAATTCCTAGCCCCAGAGACGATAGCTGCTCCGTCACTGTGTCAATATTCAAGGTTGAGTTTTGTTGAAGAGAATGAGAGGTTGCGGGGATAGTCAGATAAATGGGCAAGGCATATTTAGACAAGATGGTATGGAATGGCAGAGCAGGCCTTTTGACATATTTATTACACTCCTATATTACCAGTGTTACAGAGAATGTAGAATAGGAAACAGCAATATTTCCAGACCACTCCATCTCCAAAATTAATCAGGCTAACAACACATCTATGGCCTTAGCTGGTAATTCCCTGTGAGATCAAGAATGGAACACAACTGTTTCAGGTTTTGGTCTGCCATACCTGTGAGTCTGGGTATAGGCCACAGGCCTTTAGTAGAGTTTGGCTGGTGTGTACATAATCAATCAGTGGGAAATGCAGGTTTAGACTTTCAGTAAATCTGCAGTACAAAGATAGCAAAACACAAAGTGCTGGAGTAACTCAGCCTGAAGAAGGGTCTCTACCCGAATCGTCGCTTCTCCATTCCCTCCACAGATGCTACCTGACCTGCAAAGTTCCTCCAGCACTTTGTGCTTTGCTCAAGATTATAGCATGTGCAGTTCCTTGTGCTTCCATACAAAGATAACACCTTAATATAATTTCACAGAGAAAGGAGCAGGATAGTTGGAAATGGAATATGTTGCCAGAAGCCTTTGATGGCAGCTCTGCTAGCTCTCTGTTATACCATGTGAATGCTAAATTCCTGGGGCTCAGGTACAAGCTGAAGCAAAGACTCTGTGAGAGAGAACAACAGTCTAGAGCCCTGTCGCCATGGGACTGAGTAGCTGAGTCTGAAGAACGGTCTCGATCCTTAACGTCACCCATTCCTTCTCTCCAGAGATGCTGCCTATCCCACTGAGTTACTCCAGCGTTTTGTGTCTATCTTCCATAAGCCCTGTGTTACTGTTTCTCAAATCCTTTCTGGCTCCATTGTTTAACATGAGTGGCATTCACACATTATAAGAAAATGCATTAATTTGATGCTACACTGAATACAGGGTAAGAATTGCGAAATTGTAGTTCTTGTAGATATCATTTTTAACAAAATACATTGTTGAAGTAAAATTAGTTTCAGGATTCAAACTATTACTGAGATCCAAATGAGCACTGAGGACTACTGACCCTATTGTTAGAGCTGTGTCAGTAGGGAATGCAAATTCCTATTATTGGTGCCAGTACATCTATTAAACCTTTGTCTGTTGCAGGTTAAATCTTTACTGGAGATGAGATAAGGAGAGATCAGCATATATTTAAAGATAAGGTAATTCCACACCAGTCTGGGTGCTGATGATTGGCATTTATCTGAAGGTTGACCTGTGGATTACTAAACATACATGACACAGAGAATGCGACTCTGAAGGAGGCAATGGGGAGTTTCATCCAGAGAGTCGGAAATCTGTGGAATTCTCTGTCACAGAAGGCAGTGGAGGCCAATTCGTGGATGTTTTCAAGAGAGAGTTAGATTTTGCTCTTAGGGCTAAAGGAATCAAGGGATATGGGGAAAAAAATAAGGAACGGGGTATTGATTTTGGATGATCAGCCGTGATCACATTGAATGGCGGTGCTGGCTTGAAGGGCTGAATGGCCTACTCCTGCACCTATTTTCCATGTTTCCATAAGTTGTTTCTGCTGTGGAGATCCACCAACAGTGAGCAGCCACCAAATGGTGCCTTGTTCAAATTGATGGAAGGAGACTTGGAATGTGGTCTGTGGTGTTAGAATATTTAACATATCACCCTAACGACCCCACCCCACCAAACACCTCCCTCCCATATCATCAGCAGCAGCTCGATTTGTAAACTGGCCGATCTCCCATCTCTGAAGTCTGAAAGGAAGGCTCAGGCTGTGTAGTCCTGGTTAGAATTTGGTGCTAGACTGAGGGAGTGTTGTACTCCAAGTCTTTGCTCTTAAGTCACTGTGAAATTACCATGGTATTATTCAAGCAAATTCCTCTGATATCCTGGCTCACACTTAAAAACGGATAATCATTTTGATGTTCACGACAACTTGCCAGAAACAAATTGGCTGACTTTCTTTGCAATTCAATAATGGTCGCAGTTCAAAACCTGTGCATCCATCTAAATTGTGATTATCTGTAATGTGAACCCTTCACATAATATATATATATACTGTACTCACGTCTTGTGTTTATTGGGTTATTTTTTCTCACTTGAATTCAGCAAGAGAGAATATTTATTCCCTATCTCAATCTTTTTGGTAGTCAGTTGTGAATTCCACAAGGGTGAATTTCCATTCCTCGATCTGTCGAAATGCAGGGATACACAATTCCTTAGTACTCTAAACAGCATCACTCTGGCATGATTCTCAGGAAAAGAGGTGGAACTCGAGTAGACTAATGATCAATAGTTCTTCTTCTAAATAAGAGCTTTCGTATTTCAAAGCAGGTTTGAGGTCCCTTTAAAACACAGCTGCTGTTTTCACTTGGCATTCCAAGGGTCTATAGCTGGCTCCCTGAGTTTACTTTGCTAAGTCTGACTCCTTTATCCTATTAGGAATGTAAACTCAAGCTGACAATGAATGTCAAATATATGATCCATTAACAATCTCAGCCGTGGCTTTCTGAGCACCTGAATCCAGCTCTGTGGATTAAAGGCAGTCATACCTCATCGCTACTGGTGCACACCCTGCTGGTTTCATGGTTGTTCCCTGTCTGCTCCCAGTTAGATGATCTGATCTGAAGTGGAGCGCTAGCAGAAGGGAAGGAATCATTGGCCCTGTAAATGGGGAACGAATTCCAGGGTGGCACAGTGATGCAACTAGTAGAGTTTCCTCCTCACAGCGCCGGAGACACGGGTTCGATCCCGACTTTGAGTGCTGTATGTGTGACAAATGCTGTCTGTGTGGAGTTTGCACGTTTTCCCTGTGGTAGTGCGGGTTTCCTCTAGTTGCTCTGGTTTACTCTCATATTCCGGGTTTGTAGCTTAATATGCCTCTGTCCATGTGTAGGAAGGAACTGCAGATGCTGGTTTAAACTGAAGATAGACACAAAATGCAGGAGTAACGCAGTTGGATAGGCAGCATCTCTGGAGAAAAGGAATGGGTGACATTTCTTGTGAAGGCCTGTCTGAAGGCTCTCGACCTGAAACATCACCCACAGTTGTCCATGTTGGGCTAAATGTAGATATTATTCCAATACATCCTCCTTGTGTAGTCCAGTCACAGCAGCTCATTTAAACAATGGGACTAATTACAACTGTGTGACAATAAAACGACATTGAGAAGAATTTAATGTTGATGGATGGTGTTTTGTTTTTGTTTGGCTGGATACAAAATTGTACCAGTATTATATGGTTTGATGATTTGCATTGTAGTCGCACAATCCCATTCTTAAGCCTTCATGGTGGGAGAGGAATTTTAGATTGGAATCCTATCCTCTGAATGCTGCCAGTAGCGTTGTCTTCAGATTGAACCTCTTCAGTCTGACCCGCTGCAATTGACCATTTAGACAGCAAGTCTGAAAGGGTCTGCAACCAATGCACCACCCCAAGTCCTGTAGGCACCCCAGGAGCAGGGCTCCAGCACCACAGACAGGCACCTGATGGTTACCATCAGTGCAACCTGGAAATTGATGATTATCGGTCTCTTTTACTAATTACTTGATGGACTGGAGCCGTTCCAGATGCAGAATCCCAACATCTGTATGCAATTAATCAGAATAAATAATCAGGTAAATGGATTCAGGTGTAGTCTGGACAGCTTCCATCAAGGTTACCAAGGGCTTAAGCCCTCATTGGATGGAGCCATTCAAAAGAGCAGACAGTGTTTCAAAGGGACAGGCTCAGGGAATCTCCCTGATGATTTGATGTAAGGTTTGGACTAAACCATATGGGTCCGATGTTCCCTGTGTGGAAGTAGCTAATCTCAGCTGCGGGCACTCGGCTGGTCTTCAGACGGGCGAGCATTCTCAGGATGGGAAGATATATTCCAGCTGGACAGATCTCTGGACAGACCCCATATGAAGCACTGCATTGCATGACCTGCCCCCACATCAGCACGGATACATGGACCCTGGGGACACAAACGATGTCGGGGGTAAAAGGGCAGAATTAGGACAGGTTGCAGACTCGAGACTTGTATTTCCCAATACAGAAGTATAAGTACTCGGCTAATTGCGACAGTTAAAATGATTACAGGAATTGATTGGTATACGGAACCTACTTAGTGGTGGAACCCAAAGCAAGTGACATAAAAGGCAGGAGAGTAAACAGGGCATGTAGAAATTGAGATCAATATCACCCCTGACCTCTTGTGGGCCCCAGGACCCAGGCAGGTAGATTTAAGGCACAAATCAGGCATGAACTAGTTAGAAGGAGGAGGGGGGTGAGAGTCTGAATGGACTTCACTTTACTTTGTCCTTACCATCCTCTTGGAATGTTGATTAACCTGTTATTCACCTCTAAAAGAGCAGTGGATATGGATTCCATTGTAACTTTGAACGGGAATAAGGTATGTTCTTGAGAAGGAAAGGTTTACTGGGCCAAGGAGAGAAGGCAGGGCAGTGAAATTGATCAGAGTCAGTGAATTATGACCCAATGAGTCAACGTGAATATTGGGCACTGACTGGCTTTTCTCATTCGCAAGGTAGAGTGACGAACAGATCTGCATGCACCTGTTCCACGCTACTCTTCCACCACATCATCTCCACTGGGTACCGACTCCTGTGTGGACTTCAGACAATGAAACGTTGAGTCACTCACTAGCTTGCGGTAAAGATTTGTATCAAATCAATAGTTTGCTGCAAACTGACTATTGAATTATAACTGACTTTAGTCAACGGGTTCAAAGTAATTCTGATCAGAAAGCGGATCATGGAGTAGCGTGGCACAAAAGGTTGCATTAACCCCACGGAATATAGAACAGTATAGGAACGGGAGCTTTACCCACAATATCCATGCCTAATATGATGCCAAGTTAAACTAATCTCCCCCGTCTTGTCATGATCTATATCCCTCTACTTCTTGCGTAATTATATGCCTACCCAAAAATCTCTTAATTGCCATTATCATATCTGCCTCCATCAGCACTCCATGCAGCGTGTTCCAGGCACCCACCACTCTTTGTGTGGGAAAAAAAGTTTCCCCTTAATATCTCCTGTAACCTTTACACCTCTCATTGTAAAGCTATGACCACAAGTCTATGACTCTCCGTCCTATATATGTCTCTCCTAATTTTATATATATATATTTTTTAATATGGTAACATTATTTTATATACTTCTATGAGGAAGTATATAATGGGGATGACTCTCTAAAGTAGTTTACAGTTTCCCAAGTTTAACCCCTTGTCCCTGCAAATTATCTTTCTGCAAGCACTGATCTGATTTCAGACATCCCTCTTTGATTCTCGTTCCATCACCTCTGCAGACAATGAGTTCCAGATCATAGCCGCTCTCACACTAAAAAAAACTTTCTCCCCACATTCACTGCCTATCTTTTAATACTTCTTATCTCACTGAATCGGAGTGACCGAGAACAACTAGTATTCACTGCTCTTACATTTTTAATATAGGAAATTTCTTCTGTATAAGCATTGTTATTCTAGAATTATTCAGCAGCTTTATTCTTAATAGTCTATATAATATAAATATCAAATCACCAGGAAAGACACAAATTGCTGGAGTAACTCAGCGGGACAGGCAGCATCTCTGGATAGATAGAATGGGTGACGTTTTGAGTCAAGAACAATCACAAAGAATGTAATATAGAAGTAATAATTATTTAAATCATATTTCAGCCTTCATAGAAATGACAGCATGAATCCAAAATAGAGCTGCAATTCAAACTAACTGATTTATTTCTGCAGCACAAACCCAACGACTGCCTGCCTTGAGTCAGTTGGAGATGTTTGCTTTAATGCCTATGTTTTATCTGAGGATTTAGTCTGTGGGATTGTTATCAGTCATTTTATAGTCTTCTGCCTATGAGAACTTCCTGTCTCTTGTGCCTTGACATATTGAAGGCTGTGGGGAACGGTTACGTAGGGAGTTTTTGAAATCACAACGTCTGACTAAACAGTCTTGGAGATGTTTGTGGTGGGCATAATGCTGTGATCATGGTATGGATTATGTCTGTCTATGTGACTGGACAGTGGAGGGGGCAGTCTACTCTCTCATTTGCTGAAATGAACCAGATGAAGGTTCAAGAAGACTAATTCCTAGAATCGGACAGTTCAGTGAAGCTTTTTTTCCTATATCATCCAGTGATATCGCCAGGATTCCCAGAAAAAGAACATGTTCTTACATATCGCTGAGAAAAATGGAAATGGAAAGAATAGCAAAGGAGGGAATACAAGAGAGGGAGTCTCAGGAAGGAAATTTGTGAGTGGGATTATCAGAGGGAAAGCTTGCATCTCGACCTGAAATGTCACCCATTCCTTCAATCCGGAGATGCTGCTTGTTCCACTGCTACTCTAAGTTTCTGCCTGACCCGCTGAGTTCCTCCAGGAGTTTGTGTGTTTTTGTATCTCCTGTTAAACAGTTTTCCTATTATAAACATTGTTATTGTGTATTGTAGAAACATTACACGGGAAGTCTGCACCTATAAATCCTTTTAAATTGAATATGATATTGCTGTAATCCATTTGGTTATTTTGTCCATTGACTTTTGAGCTTTTACAACGCTCATAGTGTCTTCCTCATGTTTTACTCTGTGTGAGAATCTGAAATTGTGTCATACCATTGTTATCTTATAGATGATCTGGTAAACTGTTATGGTTGATAATGCGTGTCTGCACAAGTTACAGTGAAATAACATTTCTATATAATGTGCAGTCATTAATAATCCACATATGTTTAACGCTCAATTGTACACAGTGAGTGCACATGTCCATAAGAATTCTGCTTTATGTCAAACTGCATTCTAAGGGTCTGCTGTATAATGTTATCATGCCCTGGAATAATTCTGTCTCGTATTACCAATCTCTAGTTAAGTTTCTATGTATTTTATGTGTTTTGGTGATGGTCACAGTATCTGGTGTGAAATTCTCTGTGCATTTTTGCCACAGGGACATCAAATATCTGGAGTAACGGGAACATTCATCTAATTGCACTGCACATTAACTGATCTCTATCTTTTAGGCTTGACCAAAATATGTTCCCAATTATTCTTTTTTCTAATTTCTAGGATACAGGTATCACTGGCAAGACCACACCTGGTTTCTCATCCCTAATTGATGAGCAAGTATTTGAGAAGCTCTACTAGCCTTATACTGAATGAAATATGATGGCAAGGCCCTGCAACATGATGGACATCCTTGGTATGAATAGGGCTTTGCCTCTACAAGAATCACGCACAGCTCACTCTCACCAATGCTGTCCTGGATAGATGCATCTGCCACAAGTAGAAAGATGAGTGGGAGGTCGGGCGGGTTTATGCTTGTGTTTGTTCACCCTCAACCTGCTGTGGACTCGCTCTTGTCCTTTAAGACTCAGTCAGTGGCGGTCCTACCAATCCATTCTTGATGCACACTTGAGTCCCCACCCAGAGGACCTTTTGCAGTCGCTGCTAGTCTCAGTGCTTCTTCAAAGTGTTGAACAGGATGGAGGAATTCTGAATCTTCAGCTGAAGGAGGGTGGGAGGTGTTAAATAGAAGGAAGTTTCCTTCCCATGTCTGCCTGAATCCATGAGAATTTATGGTATAGTAGCTACATATCAGGGATTCCCAGGACATTTTCCATCTGCCTGGATGCAACTGTCCTGCTACCTCTAGTGTGTTTGTCCTGATGATGGGATATAACATCCAGATTTTGCCACAGAGGAGTCTGGACACATTTGTCTGGGAGGTATGATTGAGAGTATGATTATGCAATCATAAAGAAAGGCAACAATACTTCCTTGGAAGATTAAGAAGATTTGGTATGTTTGCGAATACATTATTGATCTTCTACAGGTGTACACTGGAGAGCATACTGACTGGTTGTATCAATTCCTAGTTAGGAAATTCAAAAGCTCAGGATGGAAGTAGATTAAAGAGAATGGTAGACACTGCCTGGTCCATCAAAATTTTTTTTTTCAATTCAACTTTAATGTCATTGCACAGATACAAGTATGGGTACAACGAAATGCAGTTTAGCGTCAGTCCGTAGTAATAGTGTAATATAGAAATAAAAATACAGAATAAGCAAACAATGTGGACGGAGAGATTGGAGAAATCTATCGGCGGGACTCCGAGTTCAGCAATGTGATAGTGTTGTTGTAGAAGCTGTTCCTCATCCTACTAGTACGAGACCTGAGGCTCATGTACCGCATCCCTAATGGGAGGAGGGCAAACAGTCCATGGTTGGGGTGGGAGGGGTCTTTGATGATCTTCCCGGCCCGTCTCAGACACCGTTTTCGGTGGAGGGCATCCATGGCAGGGAGCGGGGCACCGATGATGTACTGAGCGGTTTTCACCACCCGTTGTAGTGCCTTCCTGTCCGCACTGGTACTGATCTTCAAACCAAGTGAGATCTATGGGAGACACTACCTTTACAGGGTAGCCAATATCATCACTCCCACATCACCCTAGTCACACTCCCATTTCACGTCTACCCTCGGGAAGAAGGTATAGGTGTTTGAAAACTGTGATCACTGGATTCAAGAATAGCTTCTTCCCAACAAACCTCAGACACATGAACACTACCCAACACTAACCCCAACTATGAACTTGTATGAACTGTCTTTGGTTGCACTAAGGACCATGAGATTTTTGCATGTCACGGTTATTAAATTATTTGAACTTTTTCCCCTTGTATCTGTTATTTGTATGCATTGCATTTACAGGCCTCCGATGCTGTTGCAAGTAAGAATTTCATTGTTCCATTGTCGGTACTCGTGACAATTAAATACTCTTGATGTTGCCGAACTGCTCTGTCTGACAGCTCCCCCCAATTTAGGCAACTGATATTAATGATGACTTTGCTGCTTTGTGCACTCGTGCTGGGTGGTCCTTTGCCGCAGTTTGTATAAATGAGTGGGCTTGTTGGGAGTCCACCTGTTTAAAGCACTCAAGACGATTTCACAAGTTAGATTTACAATCTATTTTTATTAATTGGACTGGCTGAAACGAGGAGTAAATTAGCAGCAAAAACAGTACTCGGTATCATTGCAAAATGCAGGAAGCCAGTCACTTCCAGCGCAGTGTAGAAGCAAATCAACAGCCAGAGTGAAGCAGGCAGCGAGGTGGCAATTTTCTGATTGCAGAACGGAAGGCAGACACTCTATTGGCAACTTGATAATGACAGGGATGGGGAAGAGGTCAATTCCTTTACTGCCTGCATGTCTGCCTTTGATCGTATGTGTGAAGGCTGGAGGCGCTGTATGTCTGATAAAGAGTGACAAGTACAGGACCTGATGTTTTACTGTATTTACACCACAGACCCTGATTGGGATCTAATCTGGATCAAAGAACGATGGGTGGAGAATCTGTGGTGGCGCCAGTTCATGGTTGTGATTCTGTATGTGGTAAGTTCCTGATTTCGAGGGCAGGAGGGAGGGGAGGAAGTGGTGAGCAGATGGAAAAAAAAACTTAATGGAGTCAACAATAAAAAAATTGATAATTTGAGCCTGGTATTTGCCAGCAGCTGGTCCACAGGAAAGACAGACAGCTTTGTATTTTCAAGCAATGCCTCTCAGAACCTCCTGATATTGCTGTAACCTTTATAATCAGCTGAATATTTTTGAAGTCTGGCCATTATTATTACCAATCAAATGCAGCAGTCTCTTTGTACACGGCAGGATCCCACAAACTGGAGTCTGGTAATGAACCAGAAAGTTACACAAAAAAGCTGGAGAAACTCAGCGGGTGCAGCAGCATCTATGGAGCGAAGGAAATAGGCAACGTTTCGGGCCGAAACCCTTCTTTAGACCAGAAATGTTTGAACATTGAATTCTCCAATTTTAAGTATCCTCCCCTTCCCCTTATCTCTTTCCTGTGACCACACCTACCCCAATGTGCACCCATTTCTCCCACTATCCCGTCACTTCTCTCCACCCGTTACCCGCCCACCCCATCCCCCATCTCTCCCTCTCGAGTTACATTTCATTCCTCTCCTTATTTGACACCTTTTGTCTCCTTTTCATATCTGTCACTTACTCCACCCACCTAGCAATCAAAGCCCGCTCACCTGTATCCACCTGATACTTGCCAGGCTGTGTCCCGTCTCCGGATATTTTCCAGCTTTCTCCCTCCTACTACAATCAGTCTGTAGAAGGGTCCCGAGCCAAATTCCTGCCTGCCCATTCCCTCCACAGATGCTGCCTGACCGGCTAAGTTATTTCGGCATCTGCAGTAACTGTGTCTCTCAATATTTTTGTTTTGTTGATGGATTAATATGTATATATGCATGTATATATGCACTCATGTATAACTGAGTATGCATGTGTGTGGTATGTGCGTGTATGTGTGTTTCACGTACATATTTATGTATGGATGTATGTAAGCGACCTTGTGCGCATGTACATATGTTTGTGTGTAGTCCCCACAGGAATGGGCTTGTTTTTAAACCACAAAACAGGAATAACTGGTCACCTCTCTCTCCAGTGCGCGCTCTCCTGTATTCCTGGTATTTTCACTGAATCATACTGGTCCCTCCAATTTTCCTCAATATCTCAATTGTTCTGCATCCACCCCCCCTTACACCATTCCCTCTCAGCAGCTGTTTCTGCATATTATTCCTTATTATTTGATGCAAGCTTTCCCTCTGACAATCCCGCTCACAAATTTCCTTCCTGAGACTCCCTCTCTTGTATTCCCTCCTTTGCTATTCTTTCCATTTCCATTTTTCTCAGCGATATGTAAGAACATGTTCTTTTTCTGGGAATCCTGGTGATATCACTGGATGATATAGGAAAAAAAAGTGCTTCACTCTGAGCTGTCCGATTCTAGGAATTAGGCTTCTTGAACCTTCATCTGGTTCATTGCAGCAAATGAGAGAGTAGCCTGCCCCTCCACTGTCCAGTCACATAGACAGACATAATCCATGCCATGATCACAGCATTATGCCCACCACAAACATCTCCAAGACTGTTTAGTCAGACGTTGTGATTTCAAAAACTCCCTACGTAACCTTCCCCACAGCCTTCAATATGTCAAGGCACAAGAGACAGGAAGTTCTCATAGGCAGAAGACTATAAAATGACTGACAACAATCCCACAGACAAAATCCTCAGATAAAACATAGGCATTAAAGCAAACATCTCCAACTGACTCAAGGCAGGCAGTCGTTGGGTTTGTGCTGCAGAAATAAATCAGTTAGTTTGAATTGCAGCTCTATTTTGGATTCACGCTGTCATTTCTATGAAGGCTGAAATATGATTTAAATAATTATTACTTCTATATTACATTCTTTGTGATTGTTATTTCAGCTACTAAACGGTTTGGGGAGATGGTGCCTTCAAACCAGCAGATCCTATGCTCCGTGCTGAGCTATGATCCCAGGGAACCACTGGTCCAGACCATGTTGTGAAGGCTCGACGCGTACAACCCGTACATACGATTGAGTGAGTGTTTGGGAGACCTGCGGGATGGATGTGTTGTGTAGGAAGGACCTTCAGGTGCTGGTTTACACAAAGATAGACACCAAATGCTGGAGTAACTCATTGGGACAGGCAGCATCACTGGATAGAAGGACTGCGTGACATTTCGTGTCAAGACCCATCTTCAGACTCGGATCTGTTGCCTGCTGTGTGGTGGCTGCCATCTTCTGCAGTGTGGGATCTCGAGCCACAAACGGTTCGCAGGTCAGGGACCCTGTGACCAACTTCAGATCGAGGAGACGGAGATAGGCAGATACAGCAGGGGTGGGAGGTGTCCCTAGTAGAGAGGAGGTGGTGGAGATGTGAGAGTGGATGTCAACTAGGATCCCTAAACCTAATGAGTTATTTCTCTGGGAGATGTTGGCTTGAAATATTAATAGTATTCAGCGCTCAGCAGCCATCAGGCGTGGCGTGGCTGGTTCACCAATCAAAAAATGATCATTCATGAAAAACATGCGCATATATATCAATGTTAGTTGGTGCCAATGGGAACTGTGACCAAACCAGAGCCGGTCCTAGTGGAAGCCACAGCCTGTTCAGGTTGCCAATGTGGGACCAAATCCAATGATAGAAGCCCTGAAGCTCGCTCATACTGATGATCCCCACTGGACAAATTTCCAGGAAGCATTAGGTACAGTGAGCATCATAAACTTAATGCCTGTGGGAGTGTCCTTAGACTCTGACCACCAGAGAGGGTAGATGTACATAAGACCTCCCATGCCAGGAGGGGTGGTGTTTCTGGGTCAATTTCCCTTGGAGTGGATTGGTGTAGGATTCCATGTGAAGAGGAAGGGGTGTCATTGGGTCCTCTCCCCAGAATGGCTGGGTGCTTATTGTTCCAATCAGCTGGTTCTGGGCCCCATCCCTCTGCATGCATGGGTTGACTGAGACCCTCAACTACCCAAGTGTTGACCAGGGGCACCGGCCTCCAGTGTGGCTGGATGTCCATAGGCCTCACATACCAGAATTATGCCCATTGGCCCACATTTCCCCAGGTGAGTGGATGAACTAGGACCTCATCCCTCGGGCTGGGTGGGTGACTTGGCCCCCAGGGTGGTGGGCACCCATAGGTCCTGTCCCCAATGTGGCTGGGTCTCCACGGCTCCTGCCCTGAAACTAGGCCCTGTCTCCCCACTTGAAATTAACTAAGACCAGAAACCCGAGCAGATGAAACCTGACATTAAACCTCGACGTATCTATAAAGTAACTACGTGACCAGTTTACCCACCGATAAGGCTATGGCTCAAGAGATGGGACATGAAAGGCACTTGTCTCAGTCAGCACGTACGCGATGGGCAAAACGATTGCCTTGTAATGTCACGAATGGCTGTGATTGCACAAAGAAACTGTTCTTAATGAAAACAAAAGCAATTCTGTTTAAATTAAACTAATCTGCAAGAGGTTCATCCTCCTCCGAGGGCCCCTCGAGTGTTGTCAATGGACCGATGTGTTTGCAGATGATTCATTCAGCAAATCTCCGTGATGCTGTTTGTGGTCTGTGTGTTGTGGTTGTTTAGCCTGACTCTCAGGCATATCCCAGTCTGAGTGAAGGAAGCAAGGGCCGCAGATTGTGTTGGCAGTGCTGGATGAGACAGTCTTCCAGGGGCTGACGCACACCAGCTCCAGTCTAGTGGCGCATTCGCACGCTCAACCTGCGACCTGGAGCACAGCATGAACCCATCACCTGCGAGTGTCCCAGCGTCTATTGCCGAAGAGTGTTGACAGCAGCAGGTTTAGGACTGCCCGCATTTTGTCAGGTTAGCGCTAAAAGTAGTGTGTGTTCCTGGCAGAGAATGCAAAGGCTCTGTAAAGGAGCCCATCTCAGTGGGGGCAACAATGATGTTTAAAAGAGAAATAGTTTTCCTAACTTTAAAGACAAAATCCATGGAGCAATCAACAGAAGATGTAGTCTTCTATATCTGGCAATGGAACCTCAGAGTATTGATGGCAGTCAAATGTATCAATGGAACGCTGTAGACTGGCAGCATAGCCGCTGTGCATCACTGTGTTACAGAAACAGATCTTCAGAACTTTTACTCCTCAAAAGGAATGAATCTTAGAAGCAGAAGAACACAAATATTTCCTCAAAGGAAGCCATTATTGATCAGAGCAGGGCCCATAGCAACAGTGTTGGTTCCTGGATCCTTGTCAAGCTTCTTTCTTACTGTTCATGGGCCTGGAACTGGGCTCGGCAGAAGGGTGAAGTAACCTCGCTAAGGAGGCCGTGTCAGCTATGAGACTTTTTTTGTGAGTCAGAGAGCAGAACAAAGGAACGTCTTAGGTCCTGCTTCTGTTTGTTAACCAAGACCCACTTTTGGGACGGAACCCGAAGTGATATCAGGACTTCTCCTGCCCACATCTAGATTGCCATTAAAAGTTCCCTTCCTGACCCATAAAATGCCAGTTGGAGGAGTCTAGGGGGATCGGGTGTGGAACCAGCCCAAAGACCATCACCTGTGGGACACCCAAACCCTGAGCACCTCAGGATCCCGCACTCCAGATCAGGAATTCCCTTAGAACATGTATATCCCAGGCCCATCAGCCCTCCCCTTGGGCCCTGGTTCCCACAGACTGCCGCCTTCCCTGAAACTTCTGCCCCAGAGATGTGTAGGTCAGTTCCTCTGAGACCCCTGTTTCAGGGATCTCAAGTCTGCCTGCCCTGGACTGCAATTCAACAAAGGGGTGATTCCATCGAAGACTCCTGTTTGGTGTTTTAAAAGAATAATGGCTAAGCTGAATTGTGGGACAGATGACATGGTTGAAAAATAACTTCCCCTATTAGTAACACAGTGAATAAAAGGATATTTGGAAATCCCGTGGAAACAAAGAATTGCAGATGCTGGTTAATACATCTTATTGCTGGCACTTTGTTTTTCTTTCCTGCAATGTCTCCCACTAGAATTCTCTGCACATCTTTATTTTTTAAACATTTGACCAGTGATTTATAAAGTATCTTTATCGATCCAGTGTGTCCTGACCACATCACTGGAACAAATGGAGTGCAGGGACCTCAGAGTCTGGCAAGTAAACATTCAGTGAATTGTTTGTAATCAATTTACTTCTGTGATTCTTTTTTGTTTCGTCAGTGAATGCCAAGGCCTTGAAGTATCCCAATCATCTCTTCCACTCTACCCCCAAGGCAGTCAGTAGCACTCAGATGTTACGGATGTAATTGGAGTCAGTGGACAAATTATTCCTGTGTGTTTTAATGTAAGCAAACCAGTCATAGAAATCATCATAGGAGTGGGAAATCTTTAGGTAACAACAGGTTCTTAATGAAACCTAAAGGGCATCATTTTAACATTTGTAGTCAGGCAACAGTGAGTATTCTCACCCCAGAAATAAAGTGTGGCAAATATGAAAAAAAATGGACATAACATGAAATGATGTTTTTAAGTCCTTGATTTAGCACCTTAGCTCTTCCTTTTGTCAGTATCTGTAAATGAGAATTCAGTAAGATGTAGAGGTTAGGAAAGACTACAGACACTTTTTCACACTTCACAATATGCTGCAAACTGTGAACTAAGCTGTGACAGCGCCCACCATTTAGATGATGGTGTATTTCTGCGGCAGTTACTGGATGCAGCAAGATAGGTTCCCAAATGTCCACCTTGTTGACCTGGTTAGCTTTGGCTCCAATCGATTAGTGCGCAGGACCTTGATAAAAGAGAGGGGAAGTTTGGAAAAGATCAGGTTGAGGAGGAAAAAAGGTTCTGGGGAGGGATAAATGGAGGGATTTATGGGAGTGAGAGAATACAAAGGAGCCAGGGAGAGGAGGAAGGTGGCTGAAGGAGATGGGTATGGAGCGGGAGAAGCAATGTGGTTTAGTTGAAGCTCGAGGGGAAGAGGCTGAGTGGCTGGTTCTCGTTGGTGGGCAGTGGTGAGCGGTAGCCTTCAAAGTTGCGTGGGATGCTTCCGCTGGTGGAGCCCGAGCTGTTGCTCAGAGTCTCGATGCTCCCCTCTCGTTGAAGCTCTGCAAGAGAAAGGAGAAAAGTCTTTCAGCCAACAGGGGGTCAGCAGGAAAATACAACCTCCCTCGACACTTCTCCCTTCTCTGCCAACTTAGATATTAAGGGAATCAATGAATACGAGGTTAATGCAGGAAATTGACGCTGAGGTCAATGATCAGCCGTGATCTTGTTGAATAACGGAGCAGATACCAAATGGACTACTTTTGCTTCTATTTCTTGTGTTAGTCTGAAGAAGGGTCCTGATCCAAAACATTTTCTGTCCATTTCCTCTCCAGATGCTGCCTCACCCGTTGAGTTCAGATACTTTGTGATTTGCTCAAGATTCCAGCACCTGCAGTCATTTGTGTCTCTACTTTCTGTCACTGAAGGCAGAGAGGCAATTTGCAGGCACCAACCTGCAATAACCAAGGATTAGGGGAAGGGACGGAAAGAAAAAAGAAAGAGTATCCACAATGTCTTCTTCCACAACCTTGGTGTGTACCAAAGCTTCAGAACCAATGAAGCATGGTTTAATCTCCAGTCACAGTCGCAAAGAGAGGAAAAATAAAAGTCAAATGGCATAAATTCCTACAAGCCACAAGTAAGAAACTGACCAGGTAATCTGATTTTTGTGATCGTGGTTGAGGGATCGATATTGGCCGTGGAGCCTGAACATCTGCAACCTGTTCTCAATGCCCATGCAATTTGTATTGACTGAAGTCCACAGTGTTCAGAGAAATAAAAGCAGAAAGTGGTGGTGGAGGTCGGTAGATACGATAGTGGTGTTTGAGAGGCTTTTAGATACGCACATGGATATGTGGGGAGGGGGTGGGGGAGATATGGATCAAATGCAGGCACAGGAGACTAGTTTAATCTAGCATCATGGTGGGCACAGACATTGTGGGCTGAAGGGCCTGTTCCTGTGCTGTACTGTTCTATGTTCTATAAAATGGTGAAAACATAAGCTGCAAAGCAAACAAGAGTTAACATTTCAGGTTGAAGCCACTCGCCCATTCTGAGGGGTCGTGGAACTGCAGTGTTAACTTTCTTTCTCTTTCCCTGGATGCTGACTGACCTGCTGATTGTTTCCCACACTTGCCGGCTTCATTTCAGATTTCATTCATTTGTAATTTTTTTTCCAATTTTCATCTTTAATTTGTTTGGATAAATTCCAAATCACAACCCTGCCATGGAAATCTGGGGATCACTAAGAATTTAATAGAACCGAGATTTAAGTACTACTGTGTCACCTTGTTTCATATCACCATTTCTTCTCCTCCACCACGAGTAATCTCAATTGTCCTGATGGTGAGTTACAACAAAGATAACGTCAATCCTCGTCATGCCTGATGTTCATCCACAAGCCTTGTTTTAGAACAAAGAACTGTAGAGAGATACTGCACAGAACCCAAGCCCTTCGGCCCACCGAGTCCGCACTGGTCAGCTATTACCCCATACACTAACACTATCCTATGCACTGGAGACAATTTACAATTTTACCAAAGCCAATTAAACCTACAAATCTGTACGTCTTTGGAGTGTGGGAGGAAACCGGAGCACCCGGAGAAAACCCACATGCACATGGGGAGAATGCACAAACTCTGTACAGACAGCACCCGTAATCAGGATCAAACCCGGGTCTCTGGCACTGCAAGCCTGCAGCTCTACCGCTACACCAACGTACTGCCCAAGATGTGTGTCACGCGATAATAATCAGAACGATAGATCAAAATAAAGATCAAAGCAAAAAATTGCAGATGCTGGAAGTCTGGAATAAAAACTTAATGCGCAGGGAAAACCCAGAAGGTCAGATAACATCAGTGGAAAGAAAAACCAGTTAACATTTCAACTCGGCCACCGTGAGAAAGAGGAGCATTCCACAATTCTCAGGAAGGGTTCAGGATCTGACACGTTAAATGCTTCACTTTCCACTGATGCTGCCTGCCTGCTGAGTTTTTTCTGCACTTTTTGATTTTATTAGGAAGAAAGAATAATCCTACAGAGACACACCATGGATGTGCAGATGCTGTAAATCAGCAAAAGACTGCTCACTGTTTTAATAAAAGAAACCAGTATTAATATTTGTATGTCTTAAATGCCCACAGACAACAATGAATCATATTTTGTTTTGTGTGATATTGAGGGATAAAACACCTTCAGGGCAGAATACTTTCCTGCTCTTCTTTGACAGTAATGCAACGGGATTTCTTCAATTTGCACAAGAGGGCAGTCCGACTCCTCGTGATTTTCTCCCTGACGTGGGGCAACTAACCAGGGGTGCGTCACCAGGGTGGAATCAACAAACTCAGCATAGTGCAGAGATCGAAGCAGGCTCTGTGATTCAGTTGCACGCCGGACTGTGCGGTTACCCACTGAGTCATCAGTTTCTGGAAGCAACTTGCTCAAAGCTGAAACAACGACTCTGCTAAAAAGCGCTGAGTGAAACGACACTGAGCTGCTCCTTATTCCCCACTCACTGGCTCACTGCCTTGGCCGAAAAAACCCATATACTAATAATCAACATCTGCAATGTATGCTTGAAGTTAGCTTTTGATTATTGGACTGAGTGCAAACTTGGGTATTGTTTCCTGAGCTAGAGAAAAGGGAGGGACAGGCACTGTGTTTATATTTGTTTAAGAAGGAACTGCAGATGCTGGAAAATCGAAGGTAGACAAAAATGCTGCAAAAACTCAACGTGTGAGGCAGCATTTATGGAGCGAAGGAAATTGGCAAAGTTTCGGGTCGAAACCCTTTTTCAGACTGATGTGAGGGTGGCGGGAGAAGAAAGGAAGAAGTGGAGCCAGTGGGCTGAGGGAGAGCTGAGAAGTGGAGGAGAAAGTATGGACTACTTGAAATTAAAGAAGTCAATGTTCAAACATTGGGGTGTAAACTGCCCAAGCGAAATATGAGGTGCTGCTCCTCCGATTTACGGTGGTCCTCACTCTGGACATCGAGGAGGACCAGGACAGAAAGGTCGGATTCGGAATGGGAGGAGGAGTTGAAATGCGGAGCCACCGTGAGATTAGGTTGGTAATTGCGAACCGAGTGGAGGTGTTTGGCGAAGCGATCGCCAAGACTACGCTTGGTCTCTCCGATGTAGAGCAGCTGACATCTAGAGCAGTGGATGCAATAGATGAGGTTGGAGGAGGTGCAGGTGAACCTCTGCCGCACCTGTCCTAATTGAGGGCAGTGAGAAGAGTGAACACCTCTCCACAAGGAGTAGCTGAAGCAAGCTGCACAGTTGAGAAGGCTGCACAGTTGAAGCCAAGGTAACTACAGGAATGGAGGATTTTGGTGATAGGATGAGATGAAGATGAACTGACGGAGTGAGATAGATTGAGATTCCTGGCCTATCAACACCAGCAGAGAACTATTAGATGGAATGGTTGTGAATTCTACGTGATACAAAGCCCCAATCAACATCGATGGTGCCAAAGTGCTATGGCTGAGAGCTTCAGGTTCCTAGGTGGAAATATTACCAACGAGATGTCCTGGACTAACTACTTTAAACTATGGCCAAAAAAGCATACCAACGCCTCTACTTCCTCAAGAGACAAAAGAAATTTAGAATGTTTCCAATGACTCTTACCAACTTCTGACAATCAAAATCTTTTCCCCAGGATGGAAAAAATCAAATACTAGAGGTGATAGCTTTTGGGTGAGAAGGACCTAGCTTGAAGGAGATGTGGGGGGCATGTTTCTTACACGGAGAGTGCTGAGTGCCTGGAACGTGTTGCCAGGGGTGGTGGTTGAAGCAGATATATTAGTGACATTTAAAATACTTTTTGATAGGCATATGGATATGCGGGGAATGGAGGCATCTGGGTTATGTGCATGCAGATAATGTGATGGTTTTAGCATCATGCTCGGCACAGACATTGTAGGCCAAAGGGCTTGTTCTTGTTGTACAGTTCTATGTGCTACAGATGCACCGTGGAAATCGGGTTGCATTACAGCTTGGTCGGGGAACAGCTTTGCCTAAGATCGCAAAGAGTTGCAGAGTTGTGGATGTAGCACCGTCCATCACACAGACAAGACTCCCCACCATCATCTCCATCTACACTTCACTCTGCCTCGGGAAAGCAGACAACATAATCAAGGAAGATTTTCATCCTGGTCATTTCCTTTTCTCCATATTCTCATTGGGCAGAAGATACAACAGCTTAAAAACACGTACCACCAGACTCCACAAGAGCTTCTTCCCTGCTGTAAACATATTTCTGAATTGTTCTCCCGTAAGCTAGGGTGTAGTCCAAATCTTCCAACCTACCTCATTGTGGACATCGTCCATTTTCTCTGGAAGCATTACACTACAATGCCAAAAACTATATTCTCCACTCTGGTATTTTTCTCTACCTGTTCTAGTTTTGTTTTTAGTTTAGTTTAGAGATACAGCGCAGGAATAGGCCCTTCGGCATATTGAGTCCACACCTACTAGCGATCCCGGCACATTAACACTACCCTACACACAACAAGGACAATTTTTGTACACATATACCAAGCCAATTAATCTACAAACCTGTACATCTTTGGAATCATAATGTGGGAGGAAACCAAAGATCTCGGAGAAAACCCACGCGGACACGTGAGAACGTACTAATTCCATACGGGCAGCACCCATAGTCGGGATCGAGCCGGGGCCTCTGGCACTGCAAGTGCTGTAAAGCAACAACTCTGCACCACCGTGCTGCTCCACAAGTTATACATGTGTATCGCCGGATTGTATTGATGTATATTATCAGATTTGATACAGTACATGCGAATAAAACTGTTCCTCAATGCCCTCCATTGCTGATATTACTATTACATTCCTCAGAGAGATTGAATTGTGGTCTGCCAAGCTGGATTCAAAGCCCTCCTGTTGAGACATCAGTTATGGGACCTTGGAGAGATACTGCTAAAGTGTTACTACAAGTGCTGTGACCCAAAATTCTCCAACAACCAACGTTGAGGGATCACGCAGGAGCAGTCATAACTTAAATCCAGTCAAGACTGATCTGCGGATTAAAATTATTTGCAATTTTATACAAAATTGACAAACCCCATCCAGAGATGACGCACGGTGAAGGCAAATAGGTAATTAGAGTATGGATGGTCACTGCTCTTTACAGGCAGAAATTATGGCACACAGAATGAAATAGCTTAGAAAGAGGCCATTCAACACACTGCCACTGTTTTAGCTCTTGGAAAGAACGATCAAATTGGCCCCACTTCTCTGTTGTTTACCTAATGTTCGACAAATTTGTTATTTTACAAGTATAAATTCATGATGTTGCTTCACCACTTTTCTGGATGGCAAGTTACTGGGGCAAAATAGAGCTGCTTGCTAAATTACACCATGACCAAAAGTCACCTGGAGGGAACATGAGCAAAGCTGGTGTGGTGGTTTGTGACAGGACGCTGAGAATCAACAACTTTGGGAAGAGGAAGGGTGAAAGAGAGGCAAAGTATCAGGCATGGAACCTTAGAGACACCAGAAACTGCAGATGTTGCAATCTTGAGCAAAAAAAATGTGCTGGAGGAACTCAGTGGTTTGGGCAACATCTGTGGAGGGAATGGATATCTGACTTTTCAGGTCAGGATCCTTCTTCAGACTGATGGAGAAGGGGAAAGAATGCTGGAAAAGGGAGGTGGAGGTAGGGCCAAACCTAGTAAGTGATACAGGTGTGGGGGGTGATTGGCAGACGGACGAAGTGACAAAGGTTAGCGGTGAAAATAAGACATTTGATGGAGTAAAATTGAAAGCTGAGGGCATTGAGATGGGTAGAAGGGATGGGAGGAGAAGGAGGGGGATAAAAGGAAAAAGGGGAACATGGAAATAGGGGATGATTGTATGAAGAGGAGGAATGGAGCAGAAGCCTTGTTTTGTCTGGTTTTGAACATCCAAATGTTTGACTGAAGACTCACTCTATCGTTCAGTCACTAATGGGCCTGTCCCACATAGGCGATTTTTCAGGTGACTGTCAAATTGCCGGCAGTCGCCTGAAAAACCAGCAACTGGAACGGCAACTGTCAGAGTGAAACACGCACGCACGCACACACACACACACTGCAAAGGCGGGGTCCAGGGCAAGCGGGGGGAGTGCTGTCTGAAATTCACACTGTGTAAAGCCAAGGTGATAGACACACACCGCGATGAACAGGAATGGCGCTATAATTAAGACGGCTAGCACAGTGTACGGTAAGTCCTTTAAAAGAGAGGAGGGGGGGGGGGGGGGGAAGAAGGAGGGAGAAGTATTGGAGACAACTGTTAAGAAGCCAGACAACATTTAAGAAGCCAGAGATACACAGCTGTGAAGTTCGGCGGACATTTAACATTAAAGGTTATCCCTGGTTCTGAAAACTACGGCTTACGTTTTTTTTCCCCCCAATGAGCCAATGAAATTCATCGGTCAGCACTGGCTACAACCTACGAGAACTTACGAGAACTTTCAACCTCCTGGCAACCCACTAGGACCTCATTGCAACCACCCACGGCTCGAGAATTCTCGCTAGTCCCCATGGCGGCTTCATTCTAGTCGCCGCTAATTTTTCAACATGTTGGAAAATTCTCGGCAGCCGCAGCGAGTTCCCAGAATGTGGGAACTCCTCACGGCCGTGAAGGCGACTCCCCGGCAACCACCCACGGACATGTGTGGCACTGCAAAGTCTCCTGCAGTCACCTAAAAAGTTGCCTCTCAATCTTTGTGCTGAATTCAGGAAGTTAATTTGATTCTGTGTTGACAACCATGAAATATCCCACATTATTACACGACTTATCCCGTCAGATTTTTCATTTTCATCTGGCATTCGGGCAGCTGCCTCATGTTAGACGTCTCCGGTCTGGGCTGTGAATGCACCGCACCCGGTCCAAAGCTACAGTTTATTTCCCATTGCATCCAGTCTCTTGAGTTTGTAATCCGTGGGATTAGGACATTTCCCACATCCAGCGGCCTCGGGTTAATAGAGTCTCCTGGGTGTGGGAGGGAGGGAGGGTGTGTGTGTCTCACTTTGCTGACAACAATATGGAATATCTATTTGCTACTGCAAATTGGGTGGGGCAGTCGGCTATAACATTATCCGTGGCACTTATGAAAAGCTGCCAAAGACGATGAATTGTGGCTTGTGAGAATTCTATGTAGATGAGATGTGAGGAGTGGTTTATTGAATGTACACTGCAATAGCCAGGCATAACATTAGTCTGAAGAAGGACCCCGACCGAAAACGTCACCATGTTCCCCAGAGATGCCGCCTGACCTGCTGAGTTACCATCCCCCACCCCTCCACCCACTCCAATCAGTCTGAAGAACTGCCCCAACCCATTTTGAAGTAGTTATTAAATCTGGTTATACCATCCATTCAGCAGCACATTCCTGATCACAGTAACACTGAGGGGAAATATTTTCCCTCTTCACTATTAGGATCCCTTTGCTGTTTATTGTAGTTTAAATATGTGTCTCATTGTTATTACCTGGTAAGTGGAATAGGGAAACATTCGCCATACTTGCTCTTTCCAGGCACATTGTGTTTTTGTGGACGTTTTAGTTTTAGAGAGACAACACGGAAACAGACCCTGTGGCCTATCATGTCCACGCCTACCATCGATCACCAGTTCACACAAATTCAATGTTATCTCACCTTCTCATCCACTAAGGGCAATTTACAGAGACCAATTAACCTGCAAACATGCACATCTTTGGGATGTGGGTAAAAACTAGAGCATCTGGAGGGAACTGACACGGTCACAGGTAGAACATGCAAACTCCACACAGCACTCGAGGTCAGGATCGAACCTGGATCCCTGGTGTTGCAACACAGCAGCTCTACCAGCCAGCTCTGCTGCCCTTACAATAAATGTGTTACATGCAAAGCTGCTGAATTAGGTAAATTGGTGCCTTCCAATCTGTAATAATAACATTGGGATTAATTTATTGGAATGCGAAGTACTTTGGGATACATAACATGGTGTTTGTGTCCCCTAACCTTTGCTGACGGCTTCCTGTTGGGATCTTGTTAACTCATCTAGCTCAGTGACCAAAGGTAGACACAAAAAGCTGAAGTAACTCAGCAGGACAGGCAGCATCTTTGGAGAGAAGGAATGGGTGAAGTATCGGGTCGTAACCCTTCTTCAGACTAGTTGGGGAAAAGGGAAACAAATCCTCCTGGATTGCATGGCCCCATGGCGATGCAGCCTGCTGATACAGTGTGGGCTGACACATCAGGAAAGATATAGCCCAGTGTACAATTTTCAGGAGGGCAACGGTGTCCACATTAAATTGAACAGCTGGAGTCTGCTTTTGGTAGTGTTCCTATTTACTTGTTTCCCGTCTACACAAATTGTGCAAAACACTTTTCGCAAAGGCTCACTCAATGGGAGAATTGGGTTGGAGAATTGATAATACGTTTCCATGTCCAATTAATCTTAATTAATTGGAAATATTAAAAGATATCCCTGTTCTCCGATCTTCAGTCTGTTCATTGATTCTTGCAAAGCTTATGCTTATTCCAGAGGTAATAGCCTCCTGAGGGTTTAGAGATACAGTGCGATAACAGGCCCTTCGGCCCACCAAGTCTGCACTCTCCAGCGACCCCCGAACATTAACACGATTCTACACATACTAAGGACAATTTAAACTTTTACCAAGCCAATTAGCCTTCAAACCTGTAGTCTTTGTAGTGTGGGAGGAAACTGGATCACCTCGCAGGTCATGGGGAGAATGTACAAACTCTTTACAGAGAGCACTAATAGTCAGGATCGAACCTGGGTTAGTCAGTGATGGAAAAAGAGGCCAATGGCTAAGCCATAGAAGTAGTCACAACTTGCAGTGATGATAGCCAGCAGAACTTTACACACTCCTCGAATAGGTAATCTACCCAAAGTTTAAGTCTTAAAAAAGCTTTATTTTGAAAGTACACATGCAGTGATTACTAGTTCAATTCTGCACTATTTAATCGCGACACTCTATCGCATTAACTGTCTCTCACCCCCCCCCCCACCCCCCACCACAATCGACTCCATCTACACTTCATGCTGCCTGGAAGGGCCATTCTGCCTCAGCCAATACAATCAAGGACCATTTTTACCCCAGTTATTCCCTCTTATTCCCTTTGCATCGGGCAGATGATACAAAAGATTGAAAGCGTTTACCACCAGATTCAGGAAATGCTTCTTCCCATTTGTTATCAGACCACTTAAAGGTCTTCCCATAAACTCGGGTGTAGTCCCGATCTCCCAACCTGCCTCAATGCAGACCTTACACTTTTTGTTTTAACCTGCTCTTTATCTGGAACTGTAATGCTACAATGCTGTACCAATATATTCTACACTCTGGTATTTTTCTCTTTGCACGACCCTGCTGTACTAGTGTATGGCTTGACGTATGATTTAACTGGATTGCATACAAACAACATTTTTCATTTATCGCAGTACATGTGACAATAATAAATCAATACCAATACCACAATCCTTCATTCCAGGATCTTTCCTCAGTTAAATCATTCCTGAATGACCTATTGCAATGGCTTTGTACGTCTTTCGGGGCGCCTTTAGTCTGTTCATTAATCATTCTTAATTTGCTATTTTGCTCAAAATAACTCGTGCTATTCCCATTTTTCTCTGCTCAGAGAGTTCTTCCTTCCATTACACTCTCTCTTTTCCTAATTCAGTTCATCGACTGCAACGAGGAAGTCACTCTTAGAGCATGAGCCTAAACAGCAAGACTTGGGAGGAGATTTAACTATGAGCAAACTGCAGCGCAAGTCAAAATAACTTTCCCAAGCTCCATCTAAAGAAAATCCACTTCCAGTAGATTGATGGCTAAGTCAGTGTGGTGCAAGGATGGAGCTTGCACTCAGTATTTCTATGCACACAGCTGACCAACACACTTGGTTATGTGCTTGCAACCCACGGTCTGTTCACATCGGATGAACATTTAAACAGAGCAGCAATATTGGCCTCTTGTTGCCTACAAATCCATGCCAGGAATGCAAGTACACGGTGACTCAGTGAGCCTCTCCCAGCCCCATTAGCACTGCTGCCCACTCAATAATCTGCAAGATGACAACTTCCTGGATAATAAGTCTCCACACAATTGCTCCTGACCACAGTGCTCCTCTCAGCAGAACTGATCGTGGTTTAATCTTGCTGCGTTGTAACTCTGTAAGGTCGGCACAAACCCTTACTTCTGTGGGCATGGCTTTGCGATCCAGTGAACTGTGGTGAATGTGAATGGCAGAAAGCCTTGTCGGCAGAGGTGGTTTTGAAGTTGCCTGGTCGCTACAGAGGGTCACGACCTTTAATTACTGTCACCTTCACACTTCCCATAAAGGCGGCAGAAAATAATCTCGCAGTTATTTCATCTTCGTTATTTTTCTTTCTCACGTTAAGGAATAATCTGCCCTTGAGTGGGAAATGTGATTTTTTTAATTTCCCTCCCCAGTGCTGGTTTGTTTTGATAGCTGTGAGAGGTGCGGGGGCAGCAGTTGGCTGAGACGAACCAGCAACCAAGAGCCTGCTCCAAGTGAAGGCAACAGCTCTGTGTTAATGAAGAACCAATGATGATTAACTGCTGACTCAATCCCTGTGGCCTGACCCCCTGCTCATTGAAGTGTCTCTGGTTTATGGTCTCTCGTTTTCAGTTAAACTTTTTTTTACAATCCATCCCATTTCAATGCCATTTAATGGTTTGACCAGGTCTCTTTCAGTGATTACTCAGTGGAACTCCCACACTGCACTGTGGCAAAATTAAAGGCCATTTTCAGTCAATTGCAAACAAATCTTTGTGGTTGTTTAGCACCTTCATTATGGTAAAACTTCTTTGGCTTCATAAAGAGTTCACTTGGTTGTTGTCAAACAAAGAGGAGGCATATGCCCCAGGAGGAGACATTAAGACAAGCGACCAACAGACTGTGTAAGAGGTGGGTCCTGAGCTCTACTGCAGAAGACCACAGGGTGGAGAGGTCGAGGGCCAAGGCATGAGCATAACTGGCTACTGTTGCTGAGAAGCTTCTATTTGGGTGTAGCAGACCAGAAATGTAAAGATCTTCTGGTTCCCAAGAGAGATTTTGGATCAGTTACCTGCTGGAAAGAATTTGGGTTGAGATTCACTCAGTTATTGACAGGGCCTTGAAGAGAATAAAAACATGGAAATAATGTAGGATTGGTGAAAATGGGCGATTGATGGTCATCATGGGCTGAAGCGCCTGCTTCCATGCTGCATCTCTCCATGACTCAATAAAGTGTGTCTCTTAGGGCAGACAAAATCCCTCAGACGCGAGATGGGCTGATTCTGAGAGGATGGTCAACTAAGCACACATTACTTGAACTGCAAGTTCTTAATTCTTTTATAAATGACTTTAATGTAGATATAAAGATAGACACAACATGCTGGGGTAACTCAGCGGGTAAGACAGCATCTCTGCATCCCAAAATGGTACCCATCTTTTCTCTCCAGAGATGCTGCCTGACCTGCTGAGTTACTCCAGCACTTTGTGTCTATTTTTGATATAAATCAGCATCTGCAGTTCTTTGTTTCTACTGAAAGTAAATGTTAATGGGTTGGTTAGTAAGTTTGCAGATTACATCAAAATCATGGAAGTTTTGGTCTGCGAGGAAGGCCGTCAAAGTATATAGTGGGATAGAGATCGGCTACTGAAACAGGCAGAGAAATGGGAAATGGAGTTTAATCCCAGTAAGTGTAAGGTGTTGCACTGGGATGTTTAATGTAAAGGAAAAGTATCCAGTTAATGGCAAGACTCTTCACACCATTAATGTGCAGAGGGAGAGGGATCTTGTAGACCATGTCCATAGTTCCCTGCAAGTGGCAACACAGGTAGATAGACTGGCAAAGAAGGCATATAGTGTACTTGCCTTCACTGGTTGGGGCATTGAGGAAGAGTCAGGAAATCATGACGCAACTTTAAAGGACTTTGGTTAGTTTGCATTTGGAGCATTGCACACAATTCTGGTCACACCATTACAGAGAATGGCGAGGCTTTGAAGACATTTAGCAGAATGTGACTGGATTAGAGTGTATTTGTTAAAAGGAAAGGTTGGACAGGCTTGGATGTTTTTTTCTGGAGCTGCTAATAGTACATAGATGAGAGGCATAGATAGGGTAGACAGTCAGAACCTTTTCCCAGGTTGGAAAAGTTAAAGACTAGTTTAAACATACCTCTGTCACATTATTTGTTTGCATAGCATGTGTCCCCAATTTCTAATGAATGGGCACTTTAATGCTGTTGGATGCTAAAACTGGAGAACAGAGTTTTTGGATGGTTATAGAGATGGGGATTACTCAGTTAGGCTGTGGTGAGGGCAGGGAGGATTTGAAAGTAGAGATGAGATATTGAAGATCGTGGCATTTCCTGACCAGAAGTCAGGTTCACTTAGTGAGGTGAGGGGTGAATAGGATTTGGTGCAAGTTAAGATACAGGTGACTGTGCTTTGATGAGCTTGTCCATAGTGAGCTGTAATGGCATTGGATGGTTGTGGCTAATCAAAGATACCGACTAATTTTATGGTGGGGCAACAGCAGAATCTTGGCAAAAATTGTGGGGTCCCTCGAACCTGAGATGAGTGTCCTGATGTGTAGGAAGGAACTGCAGATGCTGGTTTAAACCAAAGATAGACCCAAAATGCTGGAGTAAATCACTGGAACAGGCAGCATCTCTGGAGAGAAGGAATGGCTAAAACTTTGGGTCGATAACCTTCTTCAGATGTCCTGAATTGCCTCAAATATTTTTCCATTCACAAGCAACTGGTATATTTATAACTTTATGTAACAGCATACTGCCAATGAAATCCCAGATGTCTATCTGCATGCAGCAACAGTTGAATTTTTGCTGTTACTAACCTTCCAGCCGCTCAAACCTCCCACAATTAGTGCTGTCAGTGAAGGGAACTCAAATGTGCCAAGAAATACAGAACCCCCCACCCAAGACAAGAGATAGTCTTTACATTTATTACAAGCATGCCCAAGAATGTTTGCCCTTTCAGTATCAGAGTGCCCGGACCCTAAATGTGGCCAAAGCAGCAGTTCTGTCACCATAAGACACACATTTACACATACAATGGTGGGAGGATCACAATTCAGTGTGGATTTGCAGACCATTTTATCCAATGGACTTTTATTTTAACAGAAAATGCTGGGATTTGTTGACAGAATGATTCTCTCCACCAAATAAGAGCCAAGACAGGGAAAATAAACAGAAGACGTTTCTATTTTGATGATCTGGGGACTTGCACTCTGAAGAATGGCTCCAACCATAAACGGCACCCATCCTTTTTCTCCAGAGATGCTGCCTGACCCACTGAGTTACTACAGCACTTTCTGTCTGCACCCAATGGCAAGTCAGTCAGCAAGTTACTTTTCAAATACAGTTCCTATCGTAATATAAACAAATCTGGCAGCCAAGTTGGACATAGCAATTTTCCTCAAGGGCAATAGGAAAACTGATAGGAATGTGGGAAGAATGAAATGGGATTGATGCAGTATTAGTATAAATAGGTGCTTGATAGTCAGTGCAGTGATTTGCCTGAAGGGCCTGTTTCTGTGCTGTATGGCTCGATGACTCTCAAAACATACAAGCCTAGGGACCTGTGACATTGGATAGCAATAGACTTCAAGGAAATGTAGACGGGCTGGTTGAATGGACAGGACATGTTACATTCTGGTAAAAGGACTAGGATGGAATATAAACTGGTGGGGAACTTTTAAAGGGATACACGAACAGAGAAGTCGGGGAAAATGTGCATTATTCATGGAAAGTGAGAGTATGTGTAGGAAGGAACTGCAGATGCTGGTTTATACCGAAAAATAGACACAAAATGCTGGAGTAACTCAGCTGGATCAGGCAGTCTGAAGGGTTTCGACCTGAAATGTCACCTGTTTCTTTTCTCCAAAGATGCTGCCTGACCCACTGAGTTACTCCAGCGGTTTGTGTCTATGGAAAATGAGGGAGCAGGTTGAGAAAATTGTTGTATGTGATCGAGGACTTTATTACCAGAGATAAAGAGAATAAGAGCAAGAAAAGCACAATGAAGAATATAAACACTGGTTTGGCCACAACCAGGTGCAGTGTTTAGTTCTGCTTGCCACACATTAGGGGAGAAAAATGAGGCTTTGGAGAAGGTGCAGAAGAGATTGAGTAAAATAATTCTTAAGAACGAATGGCTAAACATGGTTAGGTCGATATTCATTGGAGTTTAGAAAAACCAGGAGTGAACGTTATTGAAACATTTCAGATCCTAGCACTGCTTTTTTTCCTACAAAAATGGATAACTTCACATTTTACCACACCTCCCACGTTGTTGGCCAATCACTTAGCATGTCTATATGCCCTTGAGACTCCTCTGCAACCATGCCACATTGCCACTTAGCTTCACTCCTTGCAGCATCCCTCTAATTGTACCCTGCTAACCAGAGAGATATTCTTATTCTTTAACCAACTCTCAACCGTGTGAACGTATTATTCCCAATGTAAAGTGCTCTAACATTGTTCACCACATTTATGTATGAGACCTCATGCAAGAGTGCTGAAAATCCGCATTTATCCCATCCACCTGTTCCCCTTCATCTACTCTGTCACATACATCTTAAAAACACTCCAATATATTAGTCAAACATTTAAAATTCCATGATACTGTCTTTAGAAGGGTGCCAACCCGGAATGTTGCCGGACTATTCCCTCCCCAGATGCTGCCTGACCCACTGATTACTCAAGCACTTTGTTTTGATCAAGATTCCAGCATCTGCAGTTCCTTGTGTCACCAATTAAAAATATAGGTTGACTCTGCTTAATCATATTATCAAGGGGCTATCTAACATGGGCGCTGAGTCACAATGGATGAGTTGGGCTGAAGGTACCATTTCCATGCTGTATTACTCTATCACCATGATTTTCTAAACTTCTTAATATCACATCCTTTATTACAGATTCCAGTGTTCTCCCTGCTACTAAATGCCAGACCAACAGATCGTAGTTATCTGTTTTCTTTCTCCATTCTTTCTTCAAAGGTTGCATTACATTTCTCCTTTCCAATCTGCAGAAACCACTGCAGTGTGCATAACATTTTTGGAAGATGATAACCAGAGCATCTACTATCTCTAAATCCACCCCTTTCAAACTCTGGAATGTTGATCATCAGGTCCTTGGGACTTATCAGTTTGTAGACTCATTAACTTCTATCGTAATTTTACATACTACTTAATTTTGTACCCTGACTTGCATCAGATCTTTTGTTCTCCAGTATTTCTGGCAGGAATTTTGTGTCTTCTTCCATGAAACGCAGGTTTAATTTCCCTGCCATTTCCAAATTTGGATTGTTTTCTCTAGAATGCCAAAGGTTGAGGAGAGACCTGATAGAAAAATATAAGCTTATAGAAGCTTAGATAGGGTAGATAGTCAGAAGCTTTTCCCTAGGGTGGAAATGTCAAAGGCTGTAGGGCATAGCTTTAATGTGAGATAGATAAAGTTTAAAAGGAAGATAGACACCAAAAAGCTGGAGTAACTCAGCGGGACAGGCAGCATCTCTGGAGAGAAAGAATGGGTAACGTTTCGGGTCAAGACCCTTCTTTAGACTTTAGTTAGGGATAAGGAAAACAAGAGATATAGAAATTGCATTCAACATTTCAAGGTCATTGTAGTAATATATTTTTTTTAAATTATACAGTGGTTTGTGTCTCAGTGTCAAAAATGTAATGAGGTAAATATAAAGCTAAGAGATGGATCAGATTTTAATTAACAACAGCCTGCCAACATAATCAAAGATCACTCATATCCTGGTTATTGCCTCTTCTTCCCTCTCCTATTGGGTAGAAGGTATAAAAGCTTGAAAGCGGGTACCATCAAACTCAGGGATAACTTCTTCCCTTCCACTATGGGGCTTCTGAATGGTCCTCCCATAGCCAGGGTGTAGTCATGATCTTCCAACCTACCTCATTATAAACCTTTGACATTTTCTCTGGAACTGTTATGCTACAATTCTGCAAAACTCTAATCTGCGCTCTTGGTATTTTTCTCTTTGCGCTACTTTCTATGGTTTGACTGTGCTCATGTATATTATCTGATTTAATTGTATAGCACGTAAGCAAAAGCTTTTCACTGTAACTCGGTACTTGTGACTATGATATAGCAATACCAATACCTGTGTCGTTATGAAGTCCAAACTGCTTTATATCAGTTCTACCAATGTGATGAAGCAGCCTGCAAATCAGGGTTGTAGGATGATGCTGAGATCTGCAGATAAAGGTCCTTTCAGTGGGGGATGTCATTAAGTCAACACACCCTGTCCCTCATGGGGCCAGTGAAGAAGCCCATCACACCAAGCCCCTGCTAGCATCCAGCATTCGTGAAGAGACCTCCCCTGCTTTGTGAAGTAGCTCTCCTTTTGCCTGCCACTCTCCGGCAAATTGTTCTTCAGAACAATTTGCCGTGAGGACTGAATTCATTCTCCCCAGAAGTGACAGAGTGGCAGGATGCATAAACGATCCAATGACATCCCGTCCTGATGTATCAGTGAAGGGGAGGCTGGGGCGGCTCTGAATAGAAGAGATTCTTCCTCATCATCTCATACTGTCACTGTGAATTACAGTCAGGTCCTGGGTAATGAAAGCAGCATCCTCAAATCAATGGGACACAATTCTCCCCATGGAGTTCAGAAAAATGCAGCCCACTTTTCACACACTGGCCTTTCTTGCAAATTGCCTGCTATTCAAGGTCCGAGCTTAATGCTTGCTCCTTCCTTTTTCTATCTTTAGAGTCTCTTAAGTAGTGACTGCAGCATCTAAGAGCAGACAGCTGGCCCGAGGCTTCATGCAAGCACCGAATCGACAATTAATTCCAATAAAAAGAAGAAGAGAAACCTGGATTGGCTCCTTGTCCTTGAGCCTCTCTGATGTGGAATGTGCCGTAACAGTTACAAGCTAAGTGTTGGAGAAATCAGACTCGGGCAAGAGTGGTAATTTAAAAAAAGGACTGCTCTCTCACAGTACCGTAGACACATTGGATTAAAACCAGGGCGTCTACCTCCCATTTTCATACAATAGGGCAACGAGGCCCCAGGTCTAAGCACCAGTCTGCCGTCAAGTTTGGGCTACACGAGAGGATGTAATATTAACTGGCAGGTGATGTCCAGCTGATCCATCAAACCTGCCCCACGCTCCTGGTGGCCAAATAATCATGCCTAGGGCAGCTTTCTATCTTTCTCCCCTCCTCATTTCTTCCGTCATTCCCTGCACAGCGATGGGAGACTTCCAAAAAAAGGAAAAATCCATAGGGTCAATGAGGTGGGAAAATCACTGACAGAAAACGTGGCGACTATTCCAGGGGAGCAACTGCACAGATCAGGAGGACAAGGGTTACTTGCGAAGATTTGATATAATATTTGCAGCGCAGATGCAAGGGGGCAGTGAGCAGTCATGATAGGTGAGGTAGGACATAGGCAAGGGTGGGGCTGAGCAGAGGTGAGGGGTGAGGAAAGGGAGAGGGTAAGGAGAGTTCTCGGATAGAGACAAGGACTGGAAAGGTGGGGTGCTGGGTCAGGAGAGACAGAGACAAGGTTATGGATGTGGAAGAGACAAGCCAGGGATGCAGGTTGAGTGAAAGGTCAGGGCAGAGCAGGGCAGAGAGGCTGGGCAAGGCAGGGGTCATGGGGCAGGAACTGTGGGGTTAATTACACCATCTGACACAATAATCATCCTCTCCATCTGTTGAAACAAAGATTCATCCACTCTATCATCCCTGAAAATCCCAAATTGGTGAAATTCCTTACTTGGTTTTCTCTGCATCCTACAATTGACAGGCTTTTAAAAGCTACAATTAATGGCGCCCAATCATTAATTCTTGCTTTACCTCATCTTCACTCTTACTCTTTTCAACCTTCATGTGTCCTACACTGTGCATTTTGTCCCATTACTTTCCAATAACAATAAACTTCAAGATCCTTGACCCAAGTAACAGCTAAGATAATCTGTTGTACAGGCGGATGGATGAATTAAATATCAGTCAGAAAATTGCACATATTCTCACATGAGCAACGAGGAAGAAAGAAGATGAATGTTGTCAAATAAGGAAAATGTAGAGAACCGCCTTCTGAACATCTGCCTTGTGCTGCCTGGTTTCCAACGTGTATAAGCCCTGATGTGAGACAATGCAGCAGAGTCCCCACACCAACCACTCCCCACCACACTAACACCCCTCTCAACCCCCCTTAAATTTAGACTGGTCTAAGAGGAAATGGCAGGACAAAGTTCTGGTCGCCAGTCCTCATCAGAGACCAAAGGAGAGGATACAAACTGGAACCGTTCCTTCCACAAGAGGTTGTGCTCACTTTTTAAAAAGAAAACCCGCACGTTGTGTATCTGAGAAATCCCATGGAGTGTTTTTGTATTAGTTGTGTGAGGGAAAGGGCAGGAAAGGACAGTGTGTCTTCATTAGGAAAATAGAAACTGACATTTGTGATACAATTGCATGTATAACGAGAGAGAGGGAGGGAGGGATGGAAGAAGAGCTAGAGAGAATGCGAGGGAGTGAGGAAGAGAGAAAGGGAGAGAGAAGACACGGATATGTGTACAGATTAGTCCTTGTGATAAGGTCTGATAGTACCATGGAAGTCAAACACTCTTGCTCAATGGATTGTTGAAGAAGATTATACCTTTGTTAATAAAGTCAGCTACAAGTGCAGTTGCTTTCCTGCTGAATGCTGCATTTGACAATGTTTCAGACCAATAAACTAACATCGCGGCTTGCAGGCTAAAGCCATCTTAGGTTCCACTCCATGTGCAGTCTTGCTACCTAATTAGGTTTACACACAGCTAGGGTATCTCTGCACACAATGTCCTTCTAATTTGAAAGGCTAAGTCTGACTACATTAAAGTAGGTCTGAGAATTTCCTAATAATTTCCAAATTAAAAAGCTGGAAATGCTCAACAGGTCAGGCAGCATATGAGGAGAAAGAAAGAGTTAATACCTCAGGGCAATGATCTTCAAATATTCTCAATAGATTCAGCCATATTCACTCAATCCATCCAACAGATTTGGTAGATGGACAAATCTTTGTGGTTAATTCTGTTCTACATTGATTTATCATTTATCCCAAGGGAAACTCAGAGGGAAAAACTAAAATCAGTGAGCAGGTAAAGATTTAGTAAATGCAGTACAATGT
Source organism: Leucoraja erinaceus (assembly GCF_028641065.1). Classification (NCBI taxonomy): domain Eukaryota; kingdom Metazoa; phylum Chordata; class Chondrichthyes; order Rajiformes; family Rajidae; genus Leucoraja; species Leucoraja erinaceus. The sequence goes on from NC_073404.1 coordinate 11,254,071, forward strand.
GGGAAAAAAAGTAAAAATGTCCATTTAAAGAAAAAGACAGCACAGTGGAGCAGCTAGTGGAGCTACTACCTCACACGCTAGATATCCAGGTTCCAGTCTGACCTCGGGTGCTGTCTGTGTGGAGCTTGCTGTGACCGCGTGGGTTTCCTCTGGCTGCTCCAGTTTCCTCCCACATCCCAGAGACGTGCTGGTTTGTAGGTTAGTCGGTAAAATGCCTCGTGTGTAGAAAGAGGATGTGAAAGTGGGATAACATAGAACTAATGTGAATGAATGAATGATGGTCAGCATGGACTCGATGGACTGAAGGGACTGTTTCCATGCTGTATCTTTCTATTCAATCAATGGTCTCATGACTAATTTCTAAGATGCCAATCTCAGTATACTTCAGTTTCTCCATAACTCTGTTGCCCTGTTCACCTATTACTATGATTCATATTAGCTCTGGTTTGGCCCGGCCTTGAATTCCCACATCTTTAAATCCCTCCACCTCTCACTTGTGCCCACCTCTGTTTGTGACCTCGCACTTTAACACAACTTTGAGATCTTGACATTCCTACAATGCTGGCTTCCTCTGCAATGCTGAATTCCTTTGTTTGCCATTAGTGACTGCCTTCAGTAGCTGGGACAAAAGGCAGATTACCTTTCCAGTATACAGAACACAGAACATTTCAGCATGGAAACAGCCCACCATGTCAGTGCCGAACATGATACCAAATTAATCTTCTCTGCCACCACGTGCTCCATATCCCTCCATTCCCTGCATATCCATATTTCTGCCTGGGACCTTGTCACTAAACTTCACTATCATCCTTTGCCCCCTGAAATCGAACTCTTTGACCAAGCTTTAGGTTTGACCGTGTGGCTCGGTGGCAAACTTTCACTGAAAAATGCTCTTCTAAAGTGTGTCTTGGGACAGTTTTTCATGCTGATGGAGCTGCATAAATGCAAATTATTGTTGCGAGTCAAATAGGTGCAACAGACAGGAACTGAAATTGGCTGGTTCCCTTGGGCCAAGAGTTTTGAGAGGTCTCCTACCCATCCTGTGTCTGCTAGGTGGGCAGATAGCCAAACCAGATGGACATTTCAGCACTGATTACTGTTTTTGAGTAGTCATGTACATGAGGGGGTTAAAGCCACAGCCGGAATGGTAGATTATAAACACTTGCTACATGAAAAATGGTCCATCGGATCAGCACAGGATGTGTGTCCTTCTGACCGGATGCCTGGAAGCTGTCACTGATTTCAATAAATGAATCTCTTTGTAACAAGACCGACACTGGGTCATCCACAACAGCTTGAAAAAAAAAAAAGACCATTTGAAAATGAACTGTTAAACCATTAGAGATAGTTTATTCTTGTTCCACCCAAATTTTTTGCCATATTCCTGTTTACCAAATTCACCATTCGTGGTGATTTAACCCTTTGCTGTTCTGGGTGTTTCTGTGCGGGCTGAGAGCACTTCTGCCGACCGACAAGCAACTCCCACACACTCTCCGAGGTTTCCAGCACGCTCCAGCCTCACCAAGTCAGTCACTCCACTCATGTACTTTGATGGGAAAACAAGATTATGTGGGAGCTTGCTGATAGACATGTTTCCTACATTACAAAGCCGACTGCACTTTCAAAATCCTTCACAGGCTGCAAAGCTATTTTAGGACCTCACAGAGCATTGAAAGTGAAAAAATAGCTGGACAGTGCACTGAAAATTCAATAGCTGTAACTTACCTATGCTCAAAAATATCTTAGACACAAAAAGCTGGAGTAACCCAGCGGGACAGGCAGCATCAGAGAGAAGGAAAGGCTAACGTTTCGGGTCGAGGCGCTTCTTCAGAACTATCTAGGTGTGCTTCATATCATCGAACGTATTTCATCTCTTCTTTACGCAAGATGCCCAGACCATCTGTAAATAATTTCAAGCATGCCTGCATGGCTCGTGCCTCATGGGATCTCTCGATGCATCTGAGCTTCTTGTTAGGAATGTTTTCTCTGATCACAAGAAAGACAAAATGTACAGAAATCCATGCCTCCCCTCGTCGGTTTCCCCCGCCCCTGCAGCAACTCTTTTAAATCCAGCCATAGAAATGTAATCACAGTTTCTTGTAGCTGGTTGCTTGGCATAACTTCCAGCTTCTTGTAGCTGGTGCAGAAATTCCAACACACAGGAAGGCAAGAGGCTGCACAGAGTGGTGGACTGAGTCTGGCCCACATTGGGGACTGACATCCCCACCATTGAAGCATCTGCTTGAGGCATCACCTCAAGAAGACGACATCTGTCATCAAGGATGCCAACCATCCAGGCCTTGCCTTCTTCTCACTGCTACTATGAAGCTTCAAGTCACACACCACCAGGGCCAGGAATGTTACTTTCTTATAACCAACAAGTTATTGGACCAACCCGCATAGCCCTAATCCCACCTCGGCAACAGAGCATTCCAGACCACCTCTTGTGTTACCATGGGCTTGTCTTGCACTGATATCATGTTTTTTGCAGTCTTTTTCTTTTCAATTGAGGTGCAATTTATGTTTGTGTTTGTCGCGGAGCCTATGTGCCTGAGATGCGGCTGCAAGCATAATCAATGTAGCTGTAGCTCACTGTACGACAATAAACTCAATGTGACTTGACTTGGAATTTAGAAGAAATTATGCATGAAACATAGGTTCAAATAACATCCTTAGCCAAAATGGCAGCACAGACAGATAACAGACCTGTAAAAGATACCTGCAATATACTGCATAACATGCTCATTCCGGGATGGAGCAAGGGTATACTTGTAATTTCCTGAACCGTGTACACAGAGTGGAAAAGAGCATTTGACATTCCCTCCCTATGAAGATCAACAGAGGCTTAGTAGCATCTTCACTACTGTATCGGCCTGGTGAGAGCGTTTGGCCTAAACATACCCGTGATTGCTCTTCATTGGCCAGTGAAGAGAAAAGTTAACTGGTGAAGATAGACACAAAAAACTGGAGTAACTCAGCGGGTCAGACAGCATCACCGGAGAAAAGCAATAGATGACGTGTCTTGTCGGTAGAAGGGTCTCGACCCGAAATGTCACCGATTCCTTGTCTCCAAAGATGCTGTCTGACCCGCTGAGTCACTCCAATTTTTTGTGTCTATCTTCAGTTTAAACCAGTGTCTGCAGTACTGTCCTACACAGTTGACTAGTGAAGTTTTGAGAGTACTGGGTGCACTAATGGGGTCAGGATACAGAGGAACGATCACACTTTCCTCTTGCTTACATTACCCAAGGAAAGAAGAAGAAAGAAGCGCAGGTACATAATCTCTTCACAATCGCAGGAAGACCCAAATGTTTTACCGTACCTTTGAAATGTAAAGACTGGTGTAATGTGGGTACGACAACAGCGGACAGTAAACTCTCCCCAACTACATGATACTGACAAGGTACTGTATTAGTAACATTGATAAATATTGACCACGAAAACCCCAGAGAGTAATCCGATATCACAGGATTGTTTGCATCCATCTAGGAGCGCAGTTAGTCCTTTGTTCACCGTTTGGGCTGCAATGCCCCTGCCCCACGTAGGAAACCTGAACGGAAACCTCTGGAGACTTTTGCGTCCCACCCAAGGTTTCTGTGCGGTTCCCGGAGGTTTTTGTCAGTCTCCCTACCTGCTTCCACTACCTGCAGCCTCCAGCAACCACCTGCAACCTCCGGGAACCGCTCGGAAACCTTGGGTGGGGCGCAAAGTCTCCAGAGGTTTCCGTTCAGGTTTCCTAAGTGGGACGGGGCATTAAGACTGTACTTTGAACAGTGAGGACCGTTCAATAGCACACTGACAGGCTTGACCTAGGATCCGGACCCATGTCTTTGAGCAAGGTTAAACAACACTCACCAATGTGTGACCTGCTCTATAGACATCTCCCTGTCTTCATTATTGGTAGAATTGCAGAAAGAGGGCTCTAAATCTTCAAACTTTGAACCAGAAATAAAATGACTAGCAAGTCTTCAAAGGTTCAAAGTACAAAACGCCTTTTAATCTGTTTCCCTGAAAGTTCCAATCAGGAACAATGATGAGTGTGGAGTGTGTGCCCAGGAACTGGACAGATATTAATAAATCTCACTCATTGATTTGACCCTGTAGGTTCCTTATCTGCGATTCCAGGGTTAAAATATCCTGGTAACACTCAGTCATCACCACCTCAGGCATGCTGCGCTGCGATAAATCACGCCTTTCATGAACTCTTGGGGTTAATGTCTTCGGATTGATGGTTTTGCCCTCTAGCTTTTCCTCATCCTATCTCAAGTGGCTGGGGTCTGGTCCTATGGATGCTGACAGCTTGCTAGTACCTCATCCAAAGGGTCAATCTTTGTGCGCAAAAACAAATCCAAGAACTTTGCTAACCAAAGGCTGTCAATATTTGCCGGGTTCGCTGAGTGTTCCCTGCTTTCATAACAAGGTCCTTGGACCAACTCAATATTTCCTTTGTTTAAGAGGGAACTGCAGATGCTGGAGAATCGAAGGATACACAAAAAAGCTGGAGAAACTCAGCGGGTGCAGCAGCATCTATGGAGCGAAGGAAATATTTATTTCCTTCGCTCCATAGATGCTGCTGCACCCGCTGAGTTTCTCCAGCTTTTTTGTGTAACCTTCAATATTTCCTTTGGGGCCACAATATTTTGAAAGTCGTTTTCTTTGCATGACAAAGAATGAAAATAATTCAGTTTTCAACTTGTTTGGTGTTAAACAAAACATTAGAATATAGAAAATGTTTGCAGGGGTAGACCGCATGGCCTGTCAAGCTTTCTCAATCAAGTTAACAAGTCACATTCATTCTAATGTCAATTTGCCTGGTTCTTACATCCAGCAATCTCCTTCGAACCCAAAAATCCAACAAAAAATCATCACCGAATATACGCCACAACTGAGCCTTCACTGCTCTGGGCTAGAGAGTTTGGCTACCCTCTCGCTCCTCCTGCTGTATCTCCCCTTCTCCCCTGATCACTTCCTACTTCATTCCTTGACCACGCCCTTCATTGTTCACCTTCTTCTCTCCCCTCTACCCCTCCTTAGATTTATGGGTTAATAGGCCTCTGTAAATTGCCCTTAGTTGTGGGGAATGGATACAAAAGTGGGATAAAATAGAACTGGTGAGAATGCGGGATCGATGGTTGGCATGGACTCGTTGGGCCAAAGGGCCAGTTTTGATGCTGTAAGTTTTAGTTGCATTCAATTCACACAGGGTGTGTGGCTGCTTACCATAACCACTGTAAGTCCCGTGCAGTTATGTGCATTTTCAACACTCCTTCAAAGCTTTAAGTGCAATATATCAAATATCATACATCATGTAATGTATTATTAACTATAATGTGTACACATTGAAATTGAATTCCTTCTCCAAATGTGAATTTTGACAAAGAATTACTGCCCTGAGTGAGTACTTGTTCGGTCCAGGGTTACACTATTTTTCCTCTGATATAATCGAGTTATCACAGCAATGGTTTGGAACGGTGCAGGCTGTAACCCATGGCAACAGTGCCTGCGCATTTGCAGGGCCGGCGATGGAGAAACGGTCTGGGGAACCAACAGGCTTCAGATGGAGGACTATAGTGGCGTCTCTCCATCCTCCGGCAGCGAGCCCCAAAGGAAGGAAGCAACCTCCCAATGGAGAAGAGAGCGAGGAGCAGTCAGTCAGCACACCCTCACTGCACTCGTCCATTCATTAACCAGAAGCACATGTGGATGAATTGGGAATCCAGATGTGACTAATTGCATGCACCTTAAATTAGCAAATAAAAAATTAATATTAGACACCAATGCTAGTCATGTAATCTTCACATCCTATCAAAGCAGTAGATTTATTTTGAATTGTTCACAGAATGCTCATGATGATATTTATTTAAAAAATATGATGCATTTTTGTCCATGCTGTATGCAAAATAAGAAGTGTTTTCTACTAAAATAATGCAAATGAATGAATGTTTGAGTTTATAGTTACAGCATGGAAACACGCTCCTTGGCCCACCGAGTCCACGCCTACTATCGATCACCCATTCACACTAGTTCTATATTAACTCACTTTCTCATTCACTCACTGTACATTCGGGGCAATTTTAGAGATGTCAAATAACCTACAACCTTGCATGTCTTTGGGATGTGGGAGGAAACCGGAGCACCTGGAGGAAACCATGCGGTCACAGAGGGAATGTGCAAACTCCACACCGACAGCCACCCAAGTTCAGGATCGAACTTGGAATCTCTGGCGCTGTGAGGCAGCAACTTTATCAGCTGTGCCATTGTGCTGTCCTTTGATCAAAATTCAACTGAAACCAGACATGTAAACATTTTCACAGTAAGACCAAGTTACAAGCTGGTGATTTGGTGATGAGTGACTTACCTGAAACGTTGACTTGATTTCTCGTTTCACAGATGCTGCAAGACCTGCTGATTATTCCAAGCTTTTTCTAATTCAAACCTCCAGTATCTAGTGCCAGACCAGCTCGAAAATACTCAAATTACTCACGACTTCAACCACACCTTCCACACCCGAGACCATTACCAACAAGACGGACAGGGAAGTAAGCGCAAGGAAACACCGCCAACTGCAGGTTCCCCTCCAGATTGCACACCAAACAAATACGTTTCCAAATGTATCACCAACCCTTCATTGTCGCTGGCTCTAAATCCTGGCACCAGAAGGTCTACAGCAGTTCAAGAAGCTGACTCCCTTACCATCTTCTCAAAGACAATTAGGGATGGGCAGTTAATGCTGAAATGTTCATGTCTCAAATAATGAATAATAAAAAAAAGCCTTACTTGTAAGTTATCAATTGCTTGTAAACTCAGCCACAGCAGACCTAACCTTTATAAAAATAAATAAGGTAACATTGGTTAGAATATCCTGCTCTTAAACCTCCCGGAATATCATCAACCTGGGGCGGTGTTCTTGTGTGTTCTATATTGGTGCTGGGACTCAAACTCGAGATTAATGAGGAGAAGTATCTGGAGAAGCTGAAGAGAGTGTGTGTGTGTAACCGACACAGAAGAGAAGAGAATTTGAGGCCTGGAGCAAGTCAGCCTTGGCGGGATAGTTTTGAGGGGCCGAGTGGCCTATTCCTGCTCTATTTATGTGTTGTAAATTAAACAATTAGGTGCCACAGTGCCGCATTCAAATATTCCACAATGTTATTGTGATTTTATTTTAACTTTCAGGACTCCAATCCCAGAGCCAATGATTCAAGGTATTCTTACTTCTGGACAGAACCTCTGTAATTCTTTGTGTGTGGCTTTTATGCCCAAGACTGATCAACTTAACATATATGAATAGAAGTATCATTGATTTCCAATCCCAAGTCACCCCTGTGGGAATCTTCCGTCACAAACACCTGCTGAGAAAAATGAGTGTTTGGTCACCAGCGCGAAACACACACGATAATATCAGGTACCATTATGTGGTTCTTCACTTCCTTGCCTTCAGTGGAACCAAATATGCCAAAGTGAATCCTAGGATATCTTTGCACCCACTTAATACTGGCAACCTGGAATCTCAGCACCCGGTGGCAGGAGCTTCCTGACCTGTATTCATTAAAGGGAGATTCTACCCTGTTATCAAATGGACAGCTGCTCGTTAGAATTCACAAACTCAGGTAAAGCAGTTACTTTATGCTAGATCTCTTTTGTTAAAGTACTGTTAACTCCATAGCTCCACAGAGGAAAGTTATGCAATGAGTAGGACATTAAAGTCTTAAAATCATAATGTTGAATTCCCTCTATGGCCAAACTAACTTCTTCACTGTGATTTAATAATGAGGATTGGAGGATTTAATTTATTTCAGAGGTTGTAGAGGAGAGGGGATATAGAAATGATGGAGGTATTTGAACATAGGAATGAGAGTTTTAATTACAAATATTAATACCCAGTTAAAATGTGCATTGGTTTTCACTGTGGCTTGAATGTGCAGGAGGCCTGTTGGCAATGTCAAATGAGTATGAGGCACGTTTGACATCACCTCGTGTGCCCAGGGCCCTCTGTGCAAACACGGAAGTACTAACAATAATTTTGGACCATGGTCTTCTGTCCTGACTTGCAGATAGCCCTGAGGCATCTTTGCCATGGCTGCTTCTTTGTTTTAGTCCAGCTGATGATGTTATCCTGACTGTCGTTCCACAAAGTGTTAAAACAATGTTCTTGCACAAAGCAGAACTTGAGGTGGTGGGAGAGAGATGGCGGGCGGGGTCGAGAGGGGTAGCCTAGGGAGATGGTGGGGGATGGTCTTGGTGCTGGTGCTGTGGGATTGCTCAATGTGGTCAGTAATGAATTTTATGTTACATTAAAACCACATAAATGGTCGGCCCAGCACAGACAACAAGTGGCCAGGCACCAGGGGCTAATCTAATGATGTAAAAATAGAGACAGTACCAATTATATGGCAGCCCATACCACACTGCTGCAGGGACTCCCAATGAATAGCTACAAATCAAATTACAGGCTAATAGACGCACTACAAGAGGGGGCAGTCAATGCTAACTGCATTACTGCCTTGTGACCTTTCTGCTCCGAGCTGCACGGTCCAGACTCAGACTTGCACCCTCTGGAATATGAAAGAGCCTGTTGTTAGGAAAAGCAGTGGAACAAGGCAGTGTCCCTAAATGAGTTAAACACTAAGCTGTCAAAGTTTCCCTTTGTTTATGTGTCACTCTCTTGATACCCAGCTCAACCTCTCCATCGCAAGCGCGGCAATGGTAAACACATCGAACCTTCGGCTATTTTGTTTGCCCTCAGCTCTATGGCCCTGGGAACTCTCTGCTCCTCTGTAGCCTCTTGAACATCTCTCAGTTCCAGCACCTCATCACTGGATGCCGTGGCTTCAGCTCGCAAGGCCTGGAATTCCCTCCTTGCGCCACCCTAACTCTTTACTTTTCTCTCATCCTTTATTCTCCTCCTCTTAGGCTGATTCAGCAACAGGTTTTGTGGGCTTTGAGATAGGTAGTGAGTGCTATACAGGATTACAGACTCTCCCACAGGTGGTGGTGGGTGATATTCCACTAGGCAATGGATGTGCTGTTTGCTCCCTTCCGTTGTTTATACTTGGGCCCTGCATGAGGATGTTATATTTTAAAAAGGAGATTTTGAGAATGTATATCCTCTTTCCTCCTGGAAATCTCTTTTCATGACAAGGCCAAGCGATCTTGTTTCAGTGAAATGGAGACGCAAGAGACTGCAGACGATGGAATCGTGAGTAAAACACAAAGTGCTGGAGGAACTCAGCGGGTCAGGACGCTTCTGTGGTGGGAATGGACAGGCGATGTTTCAGTTTGCGACCCTTCTTCAAACTGGGTGGATATAGAGAGGTGGGGGTGGGATAAGTTTTGGCAAGTGATTGGTGAATACCACCACTCATCTCCCCCCACATCAGTTCTCCTGCTCCATCCACCTCTTTCATGCACTGATCTCCCATCCCCAAGTCCCCCATTTCCATTTCCCCCCTTTTCCCTTCCCATTGTCCCCTTGCATACACATCCTTACCTCCGGCTTCACATTTCACTCCTCCTCTCCTCATCTGACACCCCTTTGTCTCCTTTTCACCTCTAGACTTCGTCACTTACTTCACCCATCTGCCAATTAAACCCCTCTCACCAGTGCACCTATCACTTGTCAAGCTTTTTATAGCTTTCTTCCCAATTCCAATCAGTCTGAAGAGCCTCAACCCAAAACTTCATGACTCCATTGCTGCTTGACCCCACTGCGTTCCTCCAGTACTTTGTGCTCTACTTGTTCCAGAAGCCTAATGTCGGGCATGTTGACAATGTGCTCTGTATGCCAGAGCTGATTGAGCACGATCAAAGCCACAATGCCTGGGATATCAGTTTAGGAGAGGATACTGACATTGGTTTGCCCATTCTGCCAACAAATCTGGAATATTTTCTCGAGACAGTGTTGGTGGCATTTTTGGGCACCATGTCTCCAAACCAGTGATCATTGCTGCACCCTGAGATCAAGAGTTCGGCTTAAAGTTCAAGGTCTTGGTCTGTCACTCCGTCTGCCAGAATGTGCTGGTTCGCTGTCGGCAGTGGTGGATTTTGTCATTAATTTGTGTCTTTGCTGAGAGGTGGCTCCCAGGAGACAGAAAGTGATCCACACTTTTCAGGATCTTGTTTATGGGCCTTTTACTTCCATTCATCCTCTCAGTACAACAATCAAAAAATGGAGCTCATCCTCCTGGTGTGTTGATGCGTTCTGAGTGAAGTGTAACTCTGTGATGGTTTGGCTTTGGTTTGGTTTATTATATTCCCACGTGTACCGAGATATACTGTGTTTCGCATGCTATCCAGGCAAATCGTACCATGCGTGAGTAAAGAAATCCCTGCGAGCCACACGTGGCACCCACCTGGGGAAGAAGTGGAAGGAGAGGGACAAACCGTTCGCCAGACCACCGGGATGGATGCGTCGGCTGCAATGGGACTTTGTGGCCGGCTGCAGCTGGGACTGTGAAATGGTGCCTGAATGGCGCCTTTTGCATAGCGTCTCAGTATGATGTTCTGTACATTCTGGATTAACCGGGGGATTGTGCTTATTGTTGCTGAGCTGCACGCAAAAAAAAGTGTCTCACTGTACCCTGGTACACCTGATAATGGAAAAGAGAAAATAAACAGCTTGCCGGATGAAGTAATCTTGGTTGTGGAGTGTAGACTCACCTACCTCTTTGGCCAAGCTACTGGTCATCTGTCCTGGCATCTTTCCGGCTACCTTCAAATCACATTCCTTTGAATATTTGATGTGTTAAAAGCACTATATAAACTTGATTTGTTATTGTTCTTTGGAAGTTTCAGAGATGCTGATATTTCCTCTTCCTTATTCCTCTAAGCTTCCCCCATGACTCACTCCCACCCAGCACTAGTCATAGGGCTCAGAAGCCAGCATGAAATGCAGATAAGACACTTGAACCGGAAGGGCAACAGGGAAACAAGGCTTTGAAGTGCTGCTCCAGACACTGAGGGCTTGGCTCTGACCTTCCTTCCATGGACAGCCTGTTTGCTGGCACTCACACACAGGCTAGGCTTGGTTGCCACAAGGTGGAATTCTAGCCTTCTGTACTCACTGGCTAATGGAGAAGAGGAAGGTGAGATGAGAGTCCCTGAAGTATCAATGTCTGGCCATTCAGCAGGTGGTCAATCGATGTGCTATTTCTCCCTTCTCCCTACAGTTGGGTTACTACTACTTACGATGTTCCAGGATTATCCAGGAAGCTTCCAGGCATCAAGGACTAAGTTCCAACACACTCTCACAATCAGCAACCAGCAGAATAACCCAATGGAGATGTTACTTTGAACACTTTTCCTCACCAATTCTAAAACTACTGACTGAGAGCCACTTATCATATCATTGGGTCTGTCGATGTGATTATGGACACATGAGCAACAGAGAATAGGTTCAGGGCATTTGGAAGCAGATGAAATCTCTGGGTCTATATCTCTGGCTCTGAGGCCCGGGGAGCCGTTGGTGCAAGGAGGAGTTACCTGGAGCTGTGAGTATAAAAACAGCGCGGGGCTTGCTTCTACAGAGGCCCGGGGAGCCGTTGGTGCGAGGAGGAGTTACCTGGAGCTGTGAGTTACCCAAATCTGCAACGTTCCATCTCACTTCCAGAGAAGGAGTCTGGTGGAAGCCTCTGATTGGTGGAAGAGGACCAGAGGAAGCAGCTGATTGGCTTGTATCCCGGGTAAGGCTTTGTATTGTATCCAGGATAAGGGGGAGAATGAGGGCCAGGGCAGTTTACTGTTCTGGATGTCAGATGTGGGAGGTCATGGAGTCTGAGTGCCCTCCAGACGTCCACATCTGCGCCAGGTGCGTCGAGATGGGGCTCCTAAGGGACCGTGTTAGGAACCTGGAACAGCAACTCGATGACCTCTGTCTGCTCAGGGAGAGCGAGGAGGTCATAGAAAGGAGTTACAGGGAGGTGGTCACTCCAAGACCACGGGAGACAGAAAACTGGGTCACAGTTAGGAAGGGCAATGGGCAGACGCAGGGATTGGTGAGTACCCCGGTGGCTGTACACCTTGAAAATAAGTACTCATGTTTGAGTAAGGGTGGGGGAGACAGCCTACCTGGGGGCAGCGACAGCGGCCGGGCCTCTGGCACAAAGACCGGTCCTGTTGCTCAGAAGGGTAAGGAAAAGAAGAGGAGGGCAATTGTAATAGGGGACTCTATAGTCAGGGGGTCGGATAGGCGATTTCTGTGGACGCAGACAGGAGACCCGGATGGTAGTTTGCCTCCCTGGTGCCAGGGTCAGGGATGTGTCTGAACGTGTCCAAGAAATACTGAAATGGGAGGGAGAGGAGCCTGAGGTTGTGGTACATATAGGTACCAACGACATAGGTAAAAAAAGAGAAGAGGTCCTGAAAGAAGAATTTAGGGAGTTAGGTAGATAGTAAAGGAGAAGGACTGCAAAGGTAACAATCTCAGGATTACTGCCTGTGCCACGCGACAGTGAGAGTAGGAATGGAGCGAGGTGGAGGATAAATGAGTGGATGAGGGACTGGTGCAGTGGGTATGGATTCAAGTTTCTGGATCATTGGGACCTCTTTTGGGGAATGTGCGACCTGTACAGAAAGGACGGGTTGCACTTGAACTCGAGGGGGACCAATATCCTGGCGGGGAGATTTGCAAAGGCTACTGGGGAGACTTTAAACTAGTATGGTTGGGGGGAGGGACTCAAATTGGGAAAGCTAGCAGTCAATGTGTGAGGCAGGAGGCAGAGAATAGTAGCACTCTGACCCAAAATGTGGGGGAGAGAGAAGATAAAGACAATAAACAGAGAATAAGAGAGGGTGAGTTTCTTAAATATGTATATTTTAATGCTAGGAGCATTGTAAGAAAGGTGGATGAACTTAGAGCCTGGATTGACACCTGGAAGTATGATGTTGTGGCGATCAGTGAAACATGGTTGCAGGAGGGCTGTGATTGGAAACTAAATATTCCAGGATTTCGTTGCTTCAGGTGTGATAGAATTGGAGGGGCAAGAGGTGGAGGTGCGAGAATTGGAAGAGCAAATATGTAAGGAGATTGCAGATATTAGTAGTAAGCACAAGGTAGTGATTGTGGGAGATTTCAATTTGCCACACATAGACTGGGAAACACATTCTGTAAATGGGCTGGATGGGTTGGAGTTTGTAAAATGTGTGCAGTATAGTTTTTTTGCAGCAATACATAGAAGTACCTACTAGAGAAGGGGCGGTGCTGGACCTTCTGTTAGGAAATGAGACGGGTCAGGTGGCAGAGGTATGCGTTGGGGAACAGTTCGGGACCAGTGATCACAATACCATTAGTTTCAATATAATTTTGGAGAGGGTCAGAACTGGGGTTGAGATTTTTGATTGGAGAAAGACTAACTTTGAGGAGATGCAAAAGGATTTAAAAGGAGTAAATTGGGACAGTTTGTTTTATGGGAAAGATGTGGAAGAGAAATGGAGGACATTTAAATGTGAAATTTTAAGAGTACAGAATCTTTATGTCCCTGTTCGGTTGAAAGGAAATAGTAAAAACTGGAAAGAGCCATGGTTTTCAAGGGAAATTGGACACTTGGTTCGGAAAAAGAGAGAGATCTACAAAAATTATAGGCAGCATGGAGTAAATGAGGTGCTTGAGGAGTATAAAGAATGTAAAAAGAATCTTAAGAAATAAATTAGAAAAGCTAAAAGAAGATATCAGGTTGCTTTGGCAAGTAAGGTGAAAGTAAATCCAAAGGGTTTCTACAGCTATATTAATAGCAAAAGGATAACGAGGGATAAAATTGGTCCATTAGAGAGTCAGAGTGGACAGCTATCTGCAGAGCCAAAAGAGATGGGGGAGATATTGAACAATTTCTTTTCTTCGGTATTCACCAAGGAGAAGGATATTGAATTATGTGAGGTAAGGGAAACAAGTAGAGTAGCTATGGAAACTATGAGATTCAAAGAAGAGGAAGTACTGACGCTTTTGAGAAATATAAAAGTGGATAAGTCTCCAGGTCCGGACAGGATATTCCCTAGGACATTGAGGGAAGTTAGTGTAGAAATAGCAGGGGCTATGACAGAAATATTTCAAATGTCATTAGAAACGGGAATAGTGCCGGAGGATTGGCGTACTGCGCATGTTGCTCCGTTGTTTAAAAAGGGGTCTAAGAGTAAACCTAGCAATTATATACCAGTTAGTTTGACGTCAGTGGTGGGCAAATTAATGGAAAGGATACTTGGAGATAATATATATAAGCATCTGGATAAACAGGGTCTGATTAGGAACAGTCAACATGGATTTGTGCCTGGAAGGTCATGTTTGACTAATCTTCTTGAATTATTTGAAGAGGTTACTCTGGAAATTGATGAGGGTAAAGCAGTTGATGTTGTATATATGGACTTCAGTAAGGCCTTTGACAAGGTTCCTCATGGAAGGTTGATTAAGAAGGTTCAATTGTTGGGTATTAATGGTGGAGTAGCAAGATGGATTCAACAGTGGCTGAATAGGAGATGCCAGAGAGTAATGGTGGATGGTTGTTTGTCAGGTTGGAGGCCAGTGACTAGTGGGGTGCCACAGGGATCTGTGTTGGGTCCACTGTTGTTTGTCATGTACATCAATGATCTGGATGATGGTGTGGTAAATTGGATTAGTAAGTATGCAGATGATACTAAGATAGGTGGGGTTGTGGATAATGAAGTAGATTTTCAAAGTCTACAGAGAGATTTATGCCAGTTGGAAGAGTGGGCTGAAAGATGGCAGATGGAGTTTAATGCTGATAAGTGTGAGGTGCTGCATCTTGGCAGGACAAATCAAAATAGGACGTACATGGTAAATGGTAGGGAATTGAAGAATGCAGGTGAACAGTGGGATCTGGGAATAACTGTGCACAGTTCCCTGAAAGTGGAATCTCATGTAGATAGGGTGGTAAAGAAATCTTTTGGTGTGCTGGCCTTTTTATATCAGAGCATTGAGTATAGAAGTTGGGATGTAATGTTAAAATTGTACAAGGCATTGGTGAGGCCAATTCTGGAGTATGGTGTACAATTTTGGTTGCCTAATTATAGGAAGGATGTCAACAAAATAGAGAGAGTACAGAGGAGATTTACTAGAATGTTGCCTGGGTTTCAGCAACTAAGTTACAGAGAAAGGTTGAACAAGTTAGGGCTTTATTCTTTGGAGCGCAGCAGGTTAAGGGGGGACTTGATAGAGGTCTTTAAAATGATGAGAGGGATAGACAGAGTTGACGTGGATAAGCTTTTCCCACTGAGAGTAGGGAAGATTCAAACAAGGGAACATGACTTGAGAATGAAGGGACAGAAGTTTAGGGGTAACTTGAGGGGGAACTTCCTTACTCAGAGAGTGGTGGCTGTGTGGAATGAGCTTCCAGTGAAGGTGGTGGAGGCAGGTTCGTTTTTATCATTTAAAAATAAATTGGATAGTTTTATGGACGGGAAAGGAATGGAGGGTTATGGTCTGAGCGCAGGTATATGGGACTAGGGGAGAATACGTGTTCGGCACGGACTAGAAGGGTCGAGATGGCCTGTTTCCGTGCTGTAATTGTTATATGGTTATATATCAGTTTGCAGGTACAATCGCAGCAGTGGGAGCCCAGTCATGGGTTTGATGACAGTTTTTCGAAAAGGGCAGGGTGAGAAATCGGCTAACAACTTCACTGGTTGACTCGACAGCTATTCTGGCTAAGGCAATGGAGCAAGACACATAGAAGTAAACATGAGGCAGAATAAATGTAATTACAAGAAATGATGTGGAGGCTTTGGAAAGGCTTTGGGGAGGTTTACCAGAATGCTGCCTGGGTTCGAGGGTATTGGCTATAAGGCAAGATTGGACAAACTTGGATTGTTTTCTCTGGAATGCCAAAAGGTGAGGAGAGACTTGATGGAAGTGTATAAAATGATGAGAAGCATAAATAGGATAGAAGGAGGAGAGTTTAAAGGAGATGTGTGCGGCAAGTTTTACAGATAGTGGTGGTTGCCAGGAATGTGCTACTAGGGTTGGTGGTTGAGAGGCTTTTAGATAGGAACACAAATTTGTAGGGAATGGAGGGTTATGGATCACATGCAGGCAGAGATTAGTTTAACTCATGTAGATTAGTTTAACTAATTAGTTTAAACCAACATTGTTGGTTGAAAGGCCTTTTCCTGTGCTGTACTGTTCTATGTTAATTGGAACTGAATATCACCTGCACATGACCCCAGCCACAAATCAAGCTGCACTAAGGTTTCTGTTCTGAATGTGTCAAATAAGGTGGCCCTGCACTGACCATGCTGTTTGTGGGGGAAGGGATGTTGTACAGGGTCAGAGAGTCGCATGATAAGATACAGCCAGCCTGCCCCGACCTATCTCTGCAGTTCTTACACTAAAAATGGATTAATGGATGTCAGACTGCAAGCATGTCAGCACATTCTTGAGTGTTTTTCATGAAGGTATTATTTGTCAGGAATCTAATGGGCTGAATACCTCCTTCACTGGGAACAGTAAACAACCTGTGAGCCAATGAGCCAAATCAGCCTCAGGTTTTACATCCTGCCCCCATCTTCCATATCCTCTGCTCCCCCACACAAAATTCCAATATTTAGCATGTGTTGACTGTGGGTTGGTGCGGACAAGTTGGGCTGAAGGGCCTGTTTCCACACTCTATGAATCTTGGACTGTCAGAAATGTACTCGATCCAGTAAGTATGAATACTCAGTGCCAGGAGTTCCACTGAAGGCTGCTGGGTTTCTTTGGGATGTAAGGCAGAACATCAGAAAGGTTGAGCTAGAAGGTCGAAGTGGCTAACTTCACACCCAGACAGAAGGGCAAGAGTAGGGCCATTGGGAGTGGGATCAAAGTCTCGGTTTAATGGAAACACGAGGAACACCAGATGCTGGAATCTTGAGCAAAGCACAAAGAAGGGTCTGAAGTCTGAAAGAAGAGTCTCGACCCAAATCCACAGATGCTGCCCTGACCTGCTGAGTTTCTTCGCCATTTTATGTTTTGCTCAAAGCTTTGACAGCGGCTTTGCTCTGAATAAAGAAATGTCAGTAATGTGACAGCCTCCATGCTGAGGCACGGTAAGGTGAAAAGACTTCTGTAATTGGTCCGCTTTGGAGAATTTTCTGTGAAGTTTGCTCTTCAATGATGATCCAATCCAATGGCATCTACTGGGACCACCCAACCCAGTAACTGCGTCATATGGACTTATTCTAACTGTGAATGTCTCAGGTCTTGAGGTTGTCACAGCACAACCTGAAGCAAATACTGGTCAGGCCACACATCAAATTGCGTACATTGGATGTGCTCAAACCAGATCAGCTCAAAGTGACCGTGTTACTACTTGAGAGCAGAGGAAATTTCTCTGCTGCATTTCACCAGGCTCTGCCGGGCTATTTGACGTGTGCTGGTTTCCAACCTATAGCACACCTCAACTGGGCTCTTTTATAAGCGATCTAATGGACAAGAAGCTGAGTGTCCCTGGATGCAAGTTGCACAATCAGGGCATAATTTCAGCCCACAGCACTCAGAGGGAAATAGACACAATCAGAGTGCATGTGATACGGCACCTCCAGTGGCCCACTTCAATTCTGACTGTGGATACTGTCTGTGCAGAGTTTACAAGCACTCCTTGTGGGCTTTCTCAGAGTGCCCCAGTTCCTTGCCATATCCAGATGTGCAGGCTGTTCAGTTAAATGGCCACTGTAAATTGACTTACATGCAGGTGGATGGTAGGTAAATCAGTGGAAGGTGTTAATGGACATATGCGAGACAATAGATTGCAGGGAAATATCGGAGGGAGGGGATTGATGGGATTGTTAACACAAAAAATGGGCTGAAGGATCTCCTTCTGTGTTGTAGGTAAATATGAAATGTTTTAATCAGTTTTGGCACCTGTTTAGCAAGTTGACCAATGAAAAGTAAAATGGGTCATGGGGATGATGTCTGGTCTGGTTAGGTTATCGTAAACTCCGATATGGCTCAAAGCTCAGATAATTTAGTGCCTGTGCCTTGAAAATGTAAGGATAGATTTTTTGCACAGTGGCTCGTCAAGATGTCTTGAAAACTAATAAAGGGAATGGGAATCCATTTTCTATTTAAGTTTTTATATGCCAATTTTAAGACTTCTTCTGAAACCTGCCGATATTGATATTGATAGGATATTGCTTTATATTGTAAGGTGGTCATGATTCCGTTGTCCAGGTGAGAGTCTCTTCAAGTTGTTATCTCAGTTTCTCTACAAGGTTTATTTGTGAGGATTATGCACCATATGGACTCCTGCCTTACCTGTTCCAGAGCCCACAATGTCCCTGCAGGGTGATTCAGACATGGCGTCTGCCAGACGCTCACGAAGACCTTCGTCTGTGTTTTCGATAGATGACGTTTGTCGCACTCCAAAGCTCTCTGGCCAACTGCCACATACTTCCAGTAGTGTCACGCTACGATCAAACGTCCCTGAAACAAGAGAAGACCCGGGGGTGTCATTTACACTCACTCCTCCTTCCAGTGACTGAGGCTCCAGCAGAGCGGTTGGCCGACACCCTCCTTCACAATCCTGGCGTCCCAACCTTGTTTGTTTTTATTCAGTGGCCCATTTATGAATATACTATGGGACATTGCATGAGAGACGTGCGCTACACTTTGGAGGCAAATCTTTTGCATGTTTGGTGTCTAAAGCGCTCTGTTGTTGGGTGACCTATGCCTAGGTGTGCTGTAGACGTGCTGATAGAGATGGACTACTGGTGGACAACAATTTAGAGGGATCTTGTTCAATTCCGTACCATATATTAGAGTTTATGGCACAAGTTTATCTACCCTTCGGACAGTCACTGAATCTAAATGTATGGTGCCATGAGTGGACAGGCAAACATGACGCTTCCAAAGGGGTCAATTTATAATCCCAGATGGGTTTCACCCTTCGTATAAACCCCCCCCCCCCCCCCCCCCCCCCCCCCCCCCCCCCCCCCTCCCTGGGAGGTTAATTCCAATTTTCATCAAGGTTCAGACAGCAGTGAAGGAACTCTGATTGGAATTCCTCTCCTTGTAAAGTGCAGTGTCCCGTTCACATGCTTCCTTCTGCATACCTGAGGGAAAAGGGCAACACTGGGCTGTGATTGTGCCCAAGAATTACCCAGTCAGAACGGTGATCAATGAATGAACAGAGCATTAGTCAACCAAACTAGCGGCCTTCTTGTTGCAGAAGAGTAAGGAACTAGTAGATGATTACATATACCATGAATCATCGTATAATCACGCAACTCAGGAAGCCATGTGCCAGCCTTTTGAAAGATCTATCCTGTAATCCTTGTATTACAAGATGACTCCTGCATCTTGGCATTGTCCTGCGTTATTTTCCTATTCACTTACTTTCTTTGGACAGTTACAATTGAATCTGCTAACACCCCTCTTTCTAATGCCATGTTCCAGATCATTTAATTCACAACGAACCATAATTATTTTACTTCGTTCCAGTAACTCTAAATCTGCGTTCTTTGCCCCAGTCTCCTTCCATTAGAAACAGTATCTCCTTATTTATCCTATCAAAACTTTCATGATATTTGAATACTTCTAATAATTCTCTCCTTAACCTTCTTGGCTTGGAGAACAAAGCTGTCAACTGTTTGTCATGCGAGATTATTCCTGACTGCATTGATCCAGTTTTTCTAGCTGCACTGTTTGCCCTGTGCAGGAAGCGTGCGTGTGCAGCGATAAAGCTGGGAAATGATTAAGTGCTCAGTGTTCTAAGGATAGAGTTCTTGGCTGTCACAGCCCTTGAGTGAGGCTGTGCAGTCTCACAACACACTGATGGCTACTGACAGATGCTGAGAGTCAGGGCAGACTGGGGTGGACGAGGGTGTGGGTGCCGCAGGAGGGTGAGCCCATCTCGAGGACTCTGACCCGTAAGAGCACGATGCCAACATGACGGGCGAACCCTTAGGGCACTGACTCTGTGACCTGTTGGCAAAGTGGTTCGGATTTGATATGCTGCTTTAATGACAGGATGAAGAGGGAACTAAATTGGGATCTGGCCTCCATGGCCACCTGCCGACATGCCAGTACATAGCACATGGAGCAGTGCAACACAGGAACTGGGCTCCTCAGCTGTCTGTGCCAAGCATGGTCAAGTTAAACAACTCTTCCTCTGCCTGCATATGATCCATATCCCTCCATTCCTTGCATATCCATGTGCCTATTTAAAGCCTCTTAAATGGCTCTATTGTATCTTCTAAAAGCCTCTTAAATGTCTCTATCATATATTTTAAAAGCCCCTTTCATTACCCCAATGTATCTTCTAAATGTCTCGTAAATCACCCAATCATATCTAACTTCAAGTAAAAGTTTGTATTGCAAGGCTGTGGGGAGCAAGCAACTGTGATTTCCTTGGGCGAAAGTGATGGTGTTTCATATTCAACGGTGAACGGTGGGAACCTAACTCTGATCTCAGGCACAGAGAAGTGTGTGTTAGCACCAGAGAAATGGGGCAATGGAAGCAGATTTTCCCCTAAGCTGCTGACAGAAACTTCCACCTATAGCTATCACATCTCCACTCCCTTTCTGGATTACACCTTTCATGACTTAACAAAAAAAAAGTAGTGCTCCCTCAGCACTGGATTGACCTACCGAGTTTCTCTGGTTAAATCTTTGAACAGGGACCTAAACGCAAAGCCTCTTGAGTTGTTATCCAATTGGCCCATTACAGACCGGTCCCAGTTGCCAGAAAGGTAGTGCATGCAGACCCTGAGCCCCAGGTTCAAAGCAGAGGCTGCTCTGCGTAACACTGTTGCCATTGCCTATTATGCACAAAACACAAGCGCCAAGAATACTCGCAGAAAAAGAGGTGCACACAGGGATGAGGGACAAACTCAGACACTTTCTCACTGGCTTTCTCTGCCTGCCCATACATCTTGACAGAATCACACACAAAGTGCACATGCATACAAGTGCACATATCCAGTGAGCACTTGGACATTCAATTGATTTCAGGCCCACACTTTAATGAGATTTTCCTAGTGCTATTTTTATTCTGTCTTGTCTCTCCACCTGCCAGAGTCACTGCAGGTTCAGACTCCAACCTCCACATGACCTGATGTTTCACCAGTGAGGAATTACTTTGAATGGCTTGCTTTCCTCTCACATTCCATTGAGGAACAGAGGCTCCCTGTGGAGTTGAGAGCAAAAGGGGAAAGAGTGCCAGTGTAATCCCCCTCTAATTATAAAAACAGACATAGAACATATAACCTAGTACAGCACAGGAAAAGGTTCTTTGGCCCACAACGTCTACACCGAACATGATGCCAGGTTAAACCAATCTCCTCTGCCTGCATGTGATCTATATCCCTCTCTGCATATCTACACGCCTATCTAAAAGCCTCTTAAATGCCGTCTTGTTTCTCCATCTACCCCATCTACAACAGGGCCTACACTTCAAGATATATTTAATTAACTGTAAAATGCTATGAACAATTCTGAGGCAGTTTAAGGGGCTAACAAAGTTGGGATCCTTTTCTTCAACAGTGATCTCTCACTGGCTGTGCTTAGTTCCTTGAGCTTAGTTTATTTTAGTTTAGGGATACAGCGTGGAAGCAGGTGTGCACCAACTGTAGGCCTGTGCTGGCCACACAATTGATACACAGCTCCTACACTGGGTCTCTGCTTGCTGCCGAGGTTGATACTCAGCTTCTGACATTAGACCACTGGTATCTCTGAGCCTTTTCAACCTTTACTTTAAGTGGGCACAAAGCACCGCCAGAGTCCAAACATGGGTTGTCAATTCTCCAGGACTGTCTGATTGCTTGTAATTTCTTTTGTTTATCTCACAAAAATATTGGAGATGAGGCAAAAGGTTCTTCAACTGATAGTCAGGGCTATAAATATTCAGCACCATACAATTTGCCAGTGTTCTTTCAACGCTTAAAGGACAAGGGCAGCTAGCATGCTATTAGTTGCACGTTTCCCTCATATGGTCACAAACCACTCTGACCAAAGTATGTTGTCATTCCCTCATTCTGGGCCAAACCCATGGAATTTCTGAACCAATGTTGCTGTAGAATTATTTTCACCACATAGATTCCAGCAAATCAAGAAGGTGACTCACCCCCATCTTCACAAGGGCAGTGAATCCTGGCCTTGCCAGCCTCGTCGAATCCTGATCTTGCCAGCCTCGTTGGCTGTGAGTAGAGGGATCATGGTGTGGTGAAGGTGCCACACAGCTAATAGCAGAGCGGGTGCCAGGTTAACGAAAGGTCTTATGATGAAAGCTCGTGGAAATGATTGAACAGAGCTGTGTATCCCAGTATACCAATCATTCTTTAGCTTGATTTATGAGACAATACTAACACTGTTAAAATGGCTGGCTCGCCAACCAGGACGCCTGGAATCTCTCACCTCTAAAATCAAACCTGTGTCAGCACAGGCATTTACCCTCAATCCCTTCGGTCAATTCCCTGCCTAACAGACTTTCCTTTGAATCCTCTGATAGAATTAGCATGAAACGTGCTCTGATGGATTTGAAAAATACAGCATGGAAACTCGGCCCACCGAGTCTATGCCGGCCATCAGTCACCTTTTCACATTAGTTCATAAGGTCATACAGTAAGTGATAGGAACAGAATTAGGCCAACTAGTCTACTCCACCATTCAATAAGTTCTACGTTATCGCACTTTCACATCCACTCCCGAAACACGAGGAGCAATTTATAGAGCCAATTAACCTGCAAACCTGCAATCAACAAATTTATAGAACAGAAATGCACAAATGTATTTCTCAATAACTTAAGACACTTGTCCTTTATAATTCATTGCGACTCAAGCCTGTCAATTTACCTAGAGTTGTTTTTCCGTTCTCCCCCTTTCTCCTGCAACTGGAGATCTGTATTTTCTCAAGAAAACTAATCCTGTCTCGGTTTCCCTTTGAACAGTGTGAGTCCTCCTGCACAACAGCATGTGGCCTTCCAGCAGCTTCTGCAAGGATGGCCAGGCTGCCTGAAGGTATCTTCTCAATTCAGGGGCAAGGTCCTGCCCTTGTCAGTTGTATTATACAGCAGACAATTGGTGTCTAAATGGGGCAGGCGATACTTGCAGGTGGGATGATAGAGTGAAGAAATTATTAAACCTGACATGGCCCTGCCCAAGGCCTTAGACCTTTCTATGTCTCTTTCAGTTTCTAAACTGAGTCCTGGCATTAATACAGTGAGCTTACTGCCCTCTCTGGAAAACCTAGATGATAAATTACTGTATGGAGTTAAAGTCATAGAGAGATTTTGTGTGGAAACAGGCCCTTTGGCCTGATGTCAATAGTGGGCAAGTTGTTGGAGGGGATTACTAGGGTCAGGATCTGCCACTATTTGGATAGGCATGGACTGATTAGGAATAATCAGCGTGGCCTTGTGCATGGGATATCATGACTTACAAATCTGATAGTTTGGCGGATGAGACGAGAGTCGATTGTTCAAACGAGTTTATTAACAAAACAAGTAAACTGACGAAGTATCTCACCACAACCAATAAACAGATCCAGCCGCAACGGTGGTCCAGAGCCACTGAAGGGGCATCGCCCAGAAAGCGCGCGAAACTCAACCCCTACCCAGAGTCACATGTCCGAGGCACCCGACCGCAGGGTTCAACAACCTGCGAGCACCAGTATCATAGAGTGAAAAAATAGTCCTGTTGTTTTTCAATCTTTCCCCTCTCACCTTAAACCTATGGCCTCTCGTTCTTGATTCCACTACATAGTACCCAGGGGCAAGCCATGCAGTCACCGGGAGAATGTGCAAACTCCACAAAGAGAGCATCGGAGATCAGGATGGGACATAGGTCACTGGAGCTGTGAGACTGTAGTTCAGCAAACTGGGTCACTGTGTTGAGTCTGTCAGACTATGGAGTCTCAGTATGGAATTGCTCAGTAGCTTTGGCTCCATCAGTGGCATTCTGATTCAGGAGGTCTAGGGGTTCAAGTCTTTTCGAGATTAGAGGACAAAACTTGGTCTGATTTCTAAAGTGGAGCTTTAGGAATGCTGTACTGCCAGAGACTTTGTTTTTCAAGGTGGAGACACTGTCTGTCCATTACAAGTTAACCAAAAAGATCTCACGGCATTATCCAGAGAGGTGTCCCTGTATTCCTGGCCAATCATTTGGCCTTCACTATTAGAGTCAATAGTTCATAATCTGGTGTTGTTTGTGAGATTTTGTTTGTGCACTAATTACATTCTGCATTCCTCACATAACTGCAGTGACCGCTTCATGATTATTTTGATATTTGTGAGGAGCTTAGGGATGTCCTGAGATGGTGCAAGGTCTTTTTTATTAACAAACAGTCTTTCCCTTGCATTTTTTGAGCAGGTTGGTCCCACTTTCTGGAATTGGAAATCCCAGCAGGGGCGGCATGGTGGCGCTGCGGTAGAGCTGCTGCCTTACAACGCCAAAGACCTGGGTTCGATCCTGACCACGCGTGCTGTCTATACAGAGTTTGCACGTTCTCCCTGTGACCTGCGTGGGCTTTCTCCGGGTGCTCCGGTTTCATCCCACACTCCAAAAACATACAGGTTTGTAGGTTAATTGGCTTTGGTAAAATTGTAAATTGTTGCTGGTGTGTATAGGATAGTGTAAGTGTAAGTATGCGGAACTCGCTGGTCGGCGTGGGTTTGGGGGGGCGAAGGGCCTGACTCCGCGCGATATCTCTAAACCAAAACACTAAAACTAGCAGGAAGCATATCAGCCAGCTTGTCTCACTATCCACTGTGATACATGTTTACCATTTAAAAAAATCGTAGCATGAATGAAAGTTTTAATGGACGGGCCACAGATTCTTTCTTCTCGTCCACTCTAACCCATTTGGGATTTCAAGGAGCTCACAGTGGACTCTTCAGTAATCATGTTACAAGTTTTACAGCACAAACGACTGGGTCTTGCATTGTCAATGCCCATGAGTTTTCAGTCAGATAGACATTCTGAAACAAAAGCTCCTACAATACAGCAGAGGTTGGAGAGACAAACCAGGGGACGATGGCACAGAGTGAGCACCAGGTGGAATTATTTGTTCCAGTACCACCTGCCTTGATGTGAAAGGTGACGGACAGACATTGGATTATTAATTTGCATCCACCGAGTTATTCATTTTTAATAATGTGAACTAATACAGACTGCTGCAGGCAGGCAGGCAAGGAAGGCCGGCAAGGTGAAACATTAGTACTGTGTACGTGGTCTCAATCCCCTTTGTATCCACTTCATCTGCATAACCTTCTTATTACAGGAAGTGAAGAATCTGGTGTCAGCAGCCAAGACAACCCGAGTGATAAACTTCCTTTAGAAAACAAACTTCTCAATGAGGCAACTTTCTCATGAAAACTGTCGAGACACAGGGACAGTGCTAGTTCGACGAAAGTGATCAGACCAGTTAGGGGGATGGGGGAAAGTAATAGTAAGACAGTAGAGATTATGCGATTTGCTAATTAAAATGAAAACTTTAAAGTTGGGTTAACGCCGAACAGCGATGTGTGCAGTGACATCTGGGCCTGTAATCAGCAGCGTGGCTTTTAACCACTGCCAACTAAAATATCCAAATATAAAATCCACTTTACAGATCATCGCAGCAGTTCAGGGTCTGCCAAAGCAAACAGTCAAAGTCTGAAGTTTGCTTTACAAACCTGTGATCAGGGAGTTGAGAGGGCAGGCTTCCAGAAAAGCAATTGCAGCAAGCTTCAGATCCGAACCCAGACATAAATCTATCACCCTGCCCAAATAGGTCCACAACACTAGGCACTAATGACACAGTAGTAGGCCGGAACCAGAACACACACCTACCCAAGGTGGTCAGAAAAGATGTCACTCAAAGATAAACGATCTATATTCGGCCAGTTTTTTTCTGAAAGTATACATTGGGGGGTACACGTCCCAAAGAGTCTAAATAGTCATAGAGTTATACAGCACAGAAACAGGCTCTTCGGCCTAACTTGCCCGTATCTAAATCTTCAAGGCACTATGTCCAAGGGCATATTCAGCACCCGTGGTCAATAACTACCATTTTAAGATGGACTACACATGCATTAGCTGTCATTGGGCATGGGCAGCAGGGGCATTGTCATTGCAACATGCACAGCATGTGTGTACAAGGGACTGAATGCATTCATGCTGGGTTATGGATTCCGTGGGCTGAATCTCACCATAAAAGGGGTCATTATGTGTCAATTCCAGTTGAACTACAGTTTCTATGGGCACTGAGCGGCTTTCAATAAGTAATCCAGTCATTCCCGATGTGCAAACTTAGACACAAACAAGATATCCAATTAAGGGAGGTGTCACAAACAAGTCTAATTTTGTTTTTCACATCTATGCATATGCTCCTTTCAGTGACAAGGTGGGAACTTGGTTTTATCTTCTTCATCTATAAAAGTTAAGGCTAATTTTGACCTCGGCTGACGGCTTCACTGGACTCAGGTGTCAGCCCAAGTATCGAACCTGATAGTTTCCCAGTCCTGGTGCAGACACTCACAACCACACACCTAAAAAGCAGTGTTACAGGACACACCAAGAGTGACTAAGTCCAACACTTCAAGTTAGTAATCCACTGTAGTTATTTATCCATAAAGGATTCCATAAAACTGTGAAATATAGGATTTTCCATCCAGTATTTTACTGAAAACAATGACCAAAAAGAGAGGCACCCTTGAGGCAGTCAAACAAATAGTTTTTATTTATGATTTAAGTCCAATAAATACTTCCCAAAACACCTCAATTACGTGGTCACACTGAGACACAAGAAACTGAAGGTGCTGGAATCACTGGATGACTGGCAGATGGCTGGAGTAAATGACAGTATTGAGATGAAATGGAGACAAAGGGGTGTAAGTTAAGGAAAACAGCGGAGGAATGAATCTATGCCACACTCCCTTCTCATTCCCCTCCGCCCACCGCATCCTCCTACTGGCGCAACACATCTCTCCCACGTCATCATGCTTCTTTCCCCTTTATACGCTCATCTCCTATCCCTGAGTCGCCTATTCCTTTCTTATCCCCGTCTTTCTCTCCCCTCTCCCCCCTTCCACCCGCATCCATCTCTTTGCCTTTACATTTCACTCCGCAAATAAAAGTGGCTTGTGACCATTGTCTATTTCATGATCACAATGAACTTGAAGCATGGTTTAGACGTTAGAGAGAGAAATACAACAAGGAAACAGGAACTTCAGCCCACCAAGTCGGCGCCCACTGGGAAAAAGGTACAGTTTTGCCAAAGTCATTTAACCTACAAATTTCTATGCCTTTAGAGCGTGGAAAGTATCTGAAGAAAACCAACATGGTTACAAGGAGAACGCACAAACTTTGTATAGACAGCACGCTTAGTTAGGATCAAACCCAGGTCTCTGGCGCTGTATGGCAGCATCTCTACAGATCCACTGCGACACTGTGCTACCCTTGGTTAATGGAGGATGGGGCCAGAAATTCATGGTCGAATGTTACAACTGTTTTGCAGCAACATTATTAAGCTAACATTTGACACCAATCTACATTATGCTGGTAGATGTGTACATGATTAACCACAGAGGGGGATTTTAAGAAATATCTTGGAGATGTTAGTCAGAGAGATTGAGAATGGAAGTCCAAGGCTGGAGAAATCGGTGAAAGGTTCCAGTGATCTGCGATGCAATGTTGCTGCTGCAAACGTGCCTGATCCCACTCCCATCCAGCCCCTGCTGTGCTAATTTGTTCAATTAGCCATGGCCCTCAGGTTGGAATTCACTGAAAAAAGCTGCCTGCTCTGTCAACAGATTAACTAACAATAAACTACATTTTACAGACACACTGCTTACAAGACTATCAGTGGCAGACAAAGGACCGCCCTTGTCAAGTGTGGGGGCAGGAAACTTTCTTTACAGCTCTCTGGATAAGCCAGTGGCTGGAGGGATTGGCACAATCACAGCAAGGTCAGCACTAAAGTTCACACCTCGAGTAGCGGTGTCTAACAACACTGACCCTTTCTGGCGACATAAATCTTCCAGAGAAACCAAGGGATTATCTGGCTAAGTGTGTTACCCATGTCGTGTGAGGTGACTGGGCCAGCCGCAGTGGAACTTAAGAGTTGTACAGAATGATAAACAAATAACTTGCGCTGTACTGCCTCTGGGCAGTGCCTTACACATTTCCCCACTTCTGAATTAGCTGATAAAAGATCCACTCACTTACTTAAATTTATCCCCATGCTCAACTTCAAGTTACACCCCATGCCCCCCACCCGCACCCTGGTGCGCCCCCATTTCTCCCACCAACTCCAACCCCTCCCGGTCACCTTGTTCCTTTCCCCTCCATTATCCCCTCATCTCCCATCCCCGATTTCCCCCTTTTCTTCCCACTCTGTCTGCTCTCTAATCAAGGCAGTATTCTGGTCAACCTCTTCTGCACCCTCTCCAAAGCCTCGACATCCTTCCTGTAATGGGCAGATCAGAACTGTACGCAATACTCCAAAGGCATCCTAACCAAAGTCCTATAAAGCTGCAACAAGACTTCTTGACTCTTATTCTCAATGCCCCGATCACTGAAGGCGAGCATACCATATGCCTTCTTTACCATTCTATCTACTTGTGTGCCAATGCAGAAGTTCCTCCGCACCAGGCTGAGAGTTTCAGCCTGGATTATGCGCTAAATCACAAGCTTCTGACCCATAGGGGGAGAGACATGGCAACTAACTGAATCCCGGTTGCCGGTCGACTGACCAGCGAACAAGGTTCCCTTATCCAAGTATCGACACAGTGGAATACTGTCCTTGTCTGTGTTCATCTAGATGGCAAATCAGTCTAAACCTGCCACTATTGCATTTGGAAGGAAAAGAGATTAATGTGGAATCACTCTGTGGGATTTAGAACAGTTAAGGATTTTAACCAATTTAATCTCACCTAAAACACAATCAGATCAAGACACTGTGTTTGGAAATTCAATGCACAGACTGGAATCGGTCTTTTTAGGTCAAACTTCCCTAAGCTTATTACTCCAAAAGCAGATCTGGGTCTGCCATGTTTTGTCACCGTGTTGCCAAGCAGGCCAATATTTTTATCTATCTGGGAGTCTGACCTTGAGTGGTTGCAATTACATTCCATGGTCTTGGGACACTCAGGGAAAAATGATATACTATCTAGCACAAACCATCAGCAGAATAGCACAGGGCTGGAGTCACTAAGCAGGGAGGTGTGAACTGGGAGGTAGGTAGGGTGGAGGTGCTACTAAAGAGAGGTGGCGGAGATGATTGTTGATGTGTACGGGTGTGAATGAAGATGCAAAGCATAGATAGTCACAAGGGTGAAGATTTTGATCATGGAGATACTTCTCGGAGACAATGTAGGCTCCACCACAGAAACCGTCGTTTAATTGGGACCTGGTGGGAGCTGATATATGACCTACACAGCACTAGGTCAGCCAGAGGGTGCATGGACCACAACCTACCTGGTTTGAATGGTTTAATGAGATAATGGGAGGTGTATTTCCTGAATAATCCATTGGGAGGAGCTCCATAAATAAAATATATATTAATTTTTATATATTTTTTAAATTGTATTATTTGTATTGAGAATAATTCACAGAACCCTGGTGCTGATTGCTGATTCCTTGCTGCTTCTCTATAAATTCACTACAAATAGACACTTGTCTCTAACCCTGGCTTGATTAAATTATTTTTTCTTTGGTTTCAAAATCTGAGCGTCTGATCTCTTCATCTATAATCTCACATGGTCTGCTGTCAGAGCAGGTTAGCAGCCCTGTCACTGGTTGTCCGGTCGAGAAGGAAAAATTGGATTTTTTTTGATGAAAACAGTATCTGATACTGTCTGACTCAAAGGAGCACATCTGAACCTTGGAGGGCTGTAATATGAGGAGAATTAGAAGCCGACCGCTGCGGAAATTATTGACAACATCACTGAAAATAATTTATCACAGATACATTTCCTTACTCTCGGCTGTAATCTAATCCACCGTGGGTTTAGGCCCAGAGTTGAGATGAAGAGGCTGTTAATCAGTCCCTATATTCAACAAAAGCAAAAAAAAACCTCTCTGCTCAACTCCTGCATTGAACACACACACACACACACGTATACCGACTGAAGGAAGCATTTACTTATGGGTTCCAGCAAAAGGGAATTGACAAAATTGAGAAGGGAACTGGGAAAGTTAATCTGCACAAACAGCTCATATCCCTGGGGACACAATCAGGATGTTTGCAACGAGAAGAGAAATAGTGAGAGGCTCTCTTCATCGTTTTTCCTCTTCAATCCTCTTGGGAGAATCCTGCCCCGCAACCCCCTCCACCCCCCCCTCTGGGGGGCAGTTTGGGGGCATGCACCTGTAGCTCAGCTGAGAGAGCAGTCATTGTGTGTGAAGCTAGATAGCCCACGCAACAGGCTATCAACCCTGAGAAGGGGTGCAACGTAGCTGGGTCACCATCGCACACAATGCCCACACAGTCCGCGGGGGACTGAGTGGACACCGAGCAGGATAACTAACCCTAGGTTGCAACCACTCCCTAAGTTCAAGGGCCTTGAAGCTAAGGGGCGCCGGTGCTACCTCTAGCCTTGCTGACATCAGCAAAACCGGTGCAAGTCTTGGATCGCACCTGGCACTTTGGTGCTGCGTCCAGTCAAGTTGCTTTACATTGTGCTTTGAAGAAAGAACAAAATAACAGACTCCAGAAGTTGTGCGGATTTAAGAGTATTCTTTGACAAAGCTTTGGCAAAAGATTGAAATATAGTAGTCCTCATTCAGGTGAGAATACCACTTTAAGAACATGAGGGTTTTGTTCTCAACTTGCTTTGTGCTCCGCTGCCAAGCACCTCGGTGATCAAGGTGACTTTTGACCCTTATATTTCACTGGTGAATTCTTGACAGTCACTTCGGGCCAGGATAATACGCGAACTCTGACCTCCTGAGGTGGTAGCTGAAAACGTTACAACCTTAAACCATCAGCAGAACAACCGAGGCACCTCATTACTCACCACTAACGCACTCTTTTTACAAGTTTACCAATACTGTTTTAATCACCACGATCAGATGATATATGAAGTGGCGACGACTCATGGACACCCCTTTCGATATTTCACACACATTCACACATGCACAAGCCCCTTAAAAGAAATTCAATCACAAACTGTCAGGACTGTCAATGGTTTTAAGAATACTGGTTGGCAAAAGTCGACTTTCCCCCCCCCCCCCCCTACTCGTCTGAAGTTACTGACTTCTTGCTGGGTTGTGGCTCCACTGAAGCCAAGCACACATCAAGCTGTGAGCATCTAGAAGCATTTACAGCATAGATCCAGCAACCTGGGTTCAATCCTGACCTCCAGTGCTGTCTGTGGGAAGCTTGCATATTTTCCCTGCGATTTTCTATGTTTCCCCTGGGTGCTACGGCTTTCTCCCACACCGTTAAGACATTTGGGTTAGTAGGTTAATTGGTTGCTGAAAATTGCCCTGAGTTTGTAGGTGAGTGGGAGAGTCATGCAAATGGGTGGAAGGGATATTTGATGGGAATGTGAAGGAACAGAAATCGGATTAGTGTAGGATTAGTATAAATGATCGGCTCGGATTCAGTGGGTCGAAGGGCCTGCTCAATCTCCTATGATTCTACAACTGATCGACAGTACCATGCAAGCTATTTAATCAGAAATGCAGGGAACTGCAATTGCTGGAATCTTGAGAAAATCATAAAGTGCTGGAGGAACTCGGTGGGTCGGGCAGCAACTGTGGAGGGAATGGACAGGCGACATTTTGGATCAGGACTCTTCATCACACTCTGGGTCTGAAGATGGGTCAAAACATCACCTGTCCATTCACTCCACAGATGCTGCCCGACCAGCTAATTACCTCCAGCACTTTGTGTTTTGTTCAAGTTATTTAACTAAGGAGATATCCGTTGTCATCCAACAATCTTACTTCTAAGCACACACTTTGCATGAGGAGTTAGTGATCATGAGCAAGGGGACTGGCTGTTTTCCCTTGTCTTAAGGGTTACTGAAATACATTTTAACCTCAGCCAGCACAATCACCACCTCAGATAAGATATCTAACTCAGCAATGAATCGTGGTCTGCATGGCCTGTTTACGTTTCTAACTATAGAGGGAGCCGTTGATTATTTTCAGCAGCCTCTGTCTGACTCGGCAAAACCCCGAGCGCCAGTTGACCTCAGTGCCACCATCAAAAGAAAACCCCGAAAGAGTCCAAGTTTGATGTCCTAACGACACGGCAATCCGTGGCATCAAGTACAGGAGATTATCAAACCTGTTTTATGTAAAGAAGAGTAAACAGCAGATGGTGAGCAGATGGTCGCGGGGGGGGGCGGGACGAAAAACTGAGGACACAATTAAAGAAAAAAGGTTTTTAATAGCTAAGAGTGAGATGGCAACATTAACGGTTTGATGAGAGAAATACAGAGGTAATTTGTTTGTGGTTTACTAGACTTCATGGTACAGACTAGGACTGTATTCTTTCCAGTGTAGATTAAAGATGATCCAATTGAGTTGTTTAAGACGATAACATGATTTTCAGTTCACTAGTGAAAGCGTATTGCATTGTCAGAGGTGCTGCTTGCCCTGTTGCCCTCGCTGATATGGCTTTCTGAACCAGCACTATAAACAGATTACCCTTATATTCACCACCAAGCTGTTTCTGGGATCATACAATGTATAAATTGGACACTGTGTAAAGTGATTTGTGAAGGGTAAGCTTGTGAACAGAACAACTTCACTTTCGATTTTTCCAGCATCTGCAGTTCCTTCTGAAAAACTTCCAATGTCTAGTATCAGGTGTCTATCTGTCAGGCAAGGCATTGGGGTTTGGGATAGGGGCAACCCGGACAAATCCTTTATTACATCTGAGCTCAATTCTATCTACGCACAATACACACAGTTATAGAGACATACTGCAAGGAAACAGGCCCTTTGGCCCACTGGGTCTGCACTGACCGTCAAGCACACATTTTTACACTAATCCCATTATATTCTCCCTATATTTTCATCAACATCCATAAACTGTACACATTTACTGCTTGGACACCAGGATCAATGCATAGCTGTCTCCTAACCTACCAACCAACGCGCCTTTAAGATGGGAGAGGAGACCGGAGCACCCGGGAGAACCCAAGAGATCACAGGGAGAACATGTAAACTCCACAGAGACATCACTGGAGGTCGAGATTGAATGCGGGTCTTTTGCACTGTGGGGCAGCGGCTCGACCAGCTCCCCCACTCTCTGTCCGATCTCAACCGTACGTGCATCATTTTCAGGAGGAGTTGGTTGTAACATCCAGGAATAAGACATCTGAGTGTTTTTTTTGCACCCACTACATTTACTGAAGTGACCCAGTCAATGCTAACTGCACACCTTCAGGAGTTAGAGTAGTAAGCAAGTTCAATATGACATCAGATGGTGCACTCTTACACCAAACCACCAGGAAAGGGATAATTAAGATCTTCCCAAATCTCCTTTGGAAAGATGCAGCACGCCCACACATCAGTTGAAGTGGGAACAGAGGATGTGGCTGCAAGCTCGTACCACACCCTGAGGTGAGGACGTCCCAAGCAGACTGCTGTTCTTTGAATCTACAACTGCTGGATCCTCCTGCAGTTCTCAATCTTAATTACAGAAGCACTTCACAGACAGACTCCAAACAACACTCACGCTGAAAGACACTCTGAGGGAGGCACTGCAAAAACAACCTTCAGTAGTTACAAGCTGCTTCTTTTAGCGACAGGCCGTGCTGGGCATAAGCAAACACTTGCAGCTGACGATGTGTCAGATATACGACTTGTTTGGTTATCTGGGCGGCTTGTTTGCTGTCTCGGACTCCTGGAGCCAGAGGTTAACCCAGCTCCTCCTCCACAAATGCTCACTTTGATTTGATAACTGCTCTGTTTCTTCCCCCCCTCCCCACGATCCTTGTCTTGCTCTGTCCATCATGAAATTATTCACTCAGGTGGAAAATGCATCTCCCCCAGTTCGACTATGAATCCCATCATGTGCTACGATTCAGCAAAATCTCGACACAATTGTGTCTCTGGAATATTATGCATTCTGTGCACACATTGACCTGCGAGTTGGTTGATCCACATATAAAAACAACAATTTCGGCAAACCCCACACTGGTTTCCTTGGGAGAGGCACCATTGATGTGAGTCATTTGCTGCTGAAGCCAACAACCATGCCTTGGAACCTTCAGATCTGACTGTTCATCCAGAGGAAGGATCTCATAAGATCATAAGTGATAGGTATAGAATGAGGCCATTCGGCCCATCAAGTCTACTCTGCCATTCAATCAAGGCTGATCTATCTCTCCCACCTAACCCCATTCTCCTGCCTGTTCCCCATAACGGACACCTGTACTTGACCCGAAACATCACCCATTCCTTCTATCCAGAAACGCTGCCTGTCTCGCTGAGTTACTCCGGCATTTTGTGTCTATCTTCGGTGTAAACCAGCGTCTACAGTTCCTTCCTACACTGTTCATCATCCACGCTCATTTCATTTCGACTGATGTAAATCTCTGTTAATCCTGGTGTTAACTTGCACCAAATGCCATTCACGCAAAATTGATTTGTTTGCTGATCTTCATTTGTTCCCATCCAACAATCCTTCCATTTTAATACTGTCCTCCTTGTTTCCAAATCCTTATGTACTCTTATAATTTCCACTGTAACTATCTGTAGCTCTACATTTCCAGTCCTGGCCCTTTACAGATCGTTGATTTTCATCAACTAACGGTCATGTTTGTAGCTTCTTTGGCCAAAGCTTTGGAATTTCTTTGGTCTCTTTGATGTCGTAATAGCTCCTCATGTTGTTCAATCTCATGATGTTCCTGTGAAGCATCTTGGGATTCATTATGGTGAAGGTGTCATTGGCGGTGTTGCCAGTGGTGCCGGGAGACAGTGTTTGTTCACACCCACACCATGCCAGCATGGTAGGTTTAACACTTAGTGGTGACATTGCTGTCATCATTATATCAGAAAGAAGACTAAATTAAGCACCTTCAACAATTATCAGGGAAGCAGTTTCTCTCCCAGTACTCGGCCAGGTCATGAGCCAGGATTCCCATCACTATTTCAAACGGGCTTTGAGACGGAGAAGAAGAAAGATACAAAGTGCTGGAGTGGCTCAGTGGGTCAGATAGTATCTCTGGAGAACATGGGTAGATGACGTTGGACCCTTTTTCTGACTGTGGTGGAGGAAAGAAACCTGGAAGGGAGGGCATGACAAGGCCTGGCAAGTAATAGGTGGATACAGATGCAGGGGGGAGGGGGGGGGGGGGGGGGGGGGGGGGGGGGGTGATAGGCAGATGGTTGGACTAAGGCCTGAGATGAACAGACTAAAGGTGTGAGAGAAAGGGATTGAAAATTTGCATATTGTGAAGCTAGAGGAAGGAATGTAGGCGGAAGGGGAAGGTGCATGGAGAAATGGGTATGAGTCCAGGTGGGAGATGGGGGAGGGTGGGCTATAGATATCTAAAATTGGAGAATTCAATTCATAAGTTGTAAGCTATCCAAGCGGAATATAAAGTGCTGCTCCTCCAGTTTGCGTGTTGCCTCACTCTGGCAAAGGGCGGGGCTCAGGACAAAAAGGTCAGTATGGCAATGGGAAGAGGAGTTAAAATGGTTAGCAACTGGAATATCCAGTAGGCCTTGGCCAACCGAGCACAAGTATTCGGCGAAATGATAACCGAATCCTAATCGGTTTATAACATTACCGAAACGATAAATGATAACCGATTCTATGCTTCGTTTTTGCCAATGTACAAGAGACCACATCATCCACATGCAGTGGATGAGGTGAGATGAGTTGCATGTGAACTCTCTGTCTCACCTGAAAGGACTGTGAGGTCCCTGGATGCAGGTGAAGGAGGTTTTGGGTCATGCACAGACATCTTCACTCCTCCATAGGACTGCTTGGGCAACCCCTACAGAATCAAAGTCGAACTATAATCCAGGAATTCAGATACTTTGAAACCGACGTCTTCCTTAGAGAGATGCAGGATGAAACAGCTCAATGGGCAAATTGGTGGAAACACTTTCTTCAAGACTCAGCAACTCTCCTTGTGAGAAAAGGGAATGTATCTTGACTGCAACAGGGAATGAGCACACAATGATCATCAGTGACACATAATAAGCTTGGAAGCTGCAGATATGGCCGAGGCAAACTTCTTACCCAACTTTGAAAAACCCCTAGTCCACATCCCGGAGAGAGACAAACTGATAATGCTGGGTTTGCAACAATCCTCTGATAAGTGGTTGGAAAGGAAGGAACAGGGGTCTTCTGCTGACAGTAAACTATAACTGTGGACTTGTTAGAACCGACATTTTGTTTCTCAGATTCTCAGAAAGACAATCCCAAGACCTAAAGGCAATACCACACTGTCCAGGCACATATTAGATTATGTTGACACAAAGAACTGCAGATGCTGGAATCTTGTGCAGAACACAAAGTGCTGGAGTAACTCAGCGGGTCAGCGAGCAGCTCTGGAGGACCTGGATGGGTGACGTTTCGGGTCGGGACACTTTTTCAGATGATGTCACGGCACAGGCAAGGGGCTGCAAAGATGGGCCCATCACCCGCTACTTGGCAGAGACTGATGATGGTGGGAGTGGCCTTGGCCTAATTATCTTGTCAGCCTGGTGTCAAACAACAGTGGCAAGGGAAGCATTGCTGCAAGAAAATCAATTATGATGCTCTCGGCACCCTGCACGGAAAATAAGCTCTCTCCCGACAGCACCGCACTGACAACTTTCCAAAAAGTGGACACATATATACATTTTTATTTCCAAAAACAGATTCTGTCACCTTCCTTCTCTCCTCCCCCCTCTCCACCCCCACTGTTTACTCTCAAACCAACTGGCTGATTGAATTGTTGACTGACCTTTGACCCATGGCAGTCTGCAGCCTTCAAGCCACCCTGCCATGCAGTGATTGGATCTCCTGTAGTTTTATGAAGTTGTTCTTTGCTAATAAAACACTAACTGCTGGGCTTAAGTGCTTCTTCATGACCCCCTGGTTACCACCTAGTGATGACCTCATGACCCTATTTTGGGCCCAGTCAATTTTGAACGTATTTCTGCTGCAGTTCTGTGCTCAGCTTAGAAGCAAATGCAACGTTTTCCGTGCTGAAGCTAGAAGAGGAAGGCAAGGGTTTGTATAGAGACCCCGCTATCATTCTTGGACTGTTGGCAGTATTCTCCTGACCTCCAGAGTCTGCTGGTGGGTCCAGAACACGTTCCTGCCTGCTGCGAGACAAAGCAAATGCGCTTTTTAGGTTGAATTCAGAAAATTCATTGATAGCTCTACAAAAATTAAAATGGCCTGGAAGCAACAACCTTCCACCCCAATAAAGTCGTCTCTTCTCGCGAATACGTCGATATATCCTGGACAGGGTCGCCAATCTGGGAGACTGAAGCCTAATCACCAGGACATGTGGCAATCAGTATTCAAGAGAACGGAAATCAAAGGTTATTAAAAAAAAAAAGAGGTATTTTCATTTCCTTTACTGATTTTTTTGTTTTCTCATTCTAAATCTATTGGAGATGGGGGAGGGGGTTGTTGGGGGTGAGGAACAAATGTTTAATTGGGTGGGCAATGGGTCAGGTGATGTCACCTCCAGGAGTCTGACCAACTTGATTTGGAAAACCCTCATCTCAAGCCAAGGCCTCCCGGATGCCGGATGTTTTCTGTGTATGCAGCTGTCAACGGCAAGCAAATTCAAGAGGGAGATTTACGAGTAAAAAGAGTGAGACCGATTGCAAACCCACTTAAACACACGTGTTTACTGTTAAAGTCGGGATTGCCAGTGTGTACTGAGAGGCGGGTTCACTGGGCCTCACACTGGTGAGGCATCGTTATCCTGCCAATGGGGCTTGCCTTTGGGAAGTGGTCAAAGTGCAGGCTGGCTGGCTTTACTCTTGTGCCAGAAAAGATTCATAGATTCCCGTTCCCTTGGAAACCTGATGCTATAAGAAACAATGCTGTATTCGTTGTGGTGGACAAGACGGCGACAAATGGTTTTCCAGCTCACAACTCCTCACAATATCACCGCTCGCAGCTCCAACGGCACTATTCAACCGCTTGTTCCATATACCAGTGGCACTGGTGGGGTTCTTTCTCAGGGCTACCATGCAGACTTTAGGAATTTAAAAAATAAATTTCAAGAGACTATCACTGGCATTAAAAAAATTGGAAAAAAATCTTTCCGGGGGCTTTGAGGCTGACAGCTCAGAATGAGAAAAAAATGTACATATATAAGAGAGAGGAGCAGTCCACTCGGCCCCTCAAACCAACTCTGCCCTTCAATAAAGTTTGTGGCCTGAACATCACTTTTCTTATTCACTCGCCATATCACTTGATTCCTTGTGGTTTTAAATGCTTTTTGACCTCTGCCTTAAATACTTTCAAAGTTCTCCACCTTCACAGTCCTCTAGGATAAAGAATTCCAGAGATTTATGGCCCTTTGGGAGAAAAGAAAATCCTCCTCGTCTTCATCTGTATAGTTGAACCCTTACTCTGTAACTCGGGGAATTATCCTCTCAGCAACCACTTGTCAATCCTCCACAGAATCGTATATAAGTTCAGTTCACATTCTCCTGTTCTCCAACAAGTTTAGGCTCAGCCTGCTTAACATATCTTTTTACAAGTTAACTCCCTTCATTCTAGGGATTAACATAGTGAATCTACTCAGCACTGTCCCCATTGCAAGACCATCCTTCCTTAAATAAGGACAGCAAAACAGCATGCAATATTCCAGGTGCCATCTCAGCAGTGCCCTGGAAAGTTGCTTCAATAGTTCCCTTCTTTGATACTCCTATCCTTTTGCAATAAAGTGTAATACTCCACTATCCTTCTCAATTACCTGCTGCGTGCTGATCTGTTGTCTCTCTCACACTAAGACCCTTATTTAATTCTGTTCTGCATCATGTTGTAGTCTCACTGGGTTTGAATAAAGACTTGCTTTTCACTTTTCATCCTAATTGGATAATCTCACATTTTGCACACTATCTTCCACGTTGCTGAGTCACTTCCAAGTTATATCCTCTTGCACACTCTTTGTGTCATCACAACTTGCAGAGTCATCTCTTCTTGTACCATCAGCTTTTATGGCTACAATATAAATGGTCCCTTCATCCAATTGACTAACATAGATTCTAAATAGATGAGGCCCCAGTACTGATCCCTGTGGCAGCCAATAGTTATTGTTGCTATTTGAAACATGATCCATTGATCCAACCTTTTCTGGTAGTTAGCAACATCTTGATTAGTACAACTGTCAGAGGTTATGGTGAGAAATGGGGTTAGGAGGGAGAGATAGATCAGCCATGATTGAATGGCAGAGTAGACCCAATGGGCCGAAAGGCCTAATCCTACTCCTATCATATATGACCTTATGATCTTAATACCAAACCTATGTGCTCTTATCTTGTGCGGTGACCTTTCAGACGGCTCTTTATTAATGTCTTCTTGAAATGCAAATAATCTACATGCCCTTCATTCACTCTGTTAAGGACGTCCTCAAAGTACTCGAACAAGTTTGGTTTCATAAATGGAACACTTGAATTGTCAAGGCATATAAGGCTGCAGACCAAGGGCTATTAATAGATAGCTGTTGGTCATTATTGACATTATGGGCTGAAGGGCCTGTTTCTGTCCTGTGAGGCCCTATGACTCTACAACCATTCAATGGTTTAGACATTCACTTGTCTTCCATAGTGAGGTAACTAAGGGAAGAAGGTTAATCGGAGCACCAGGAAAAAATCCTTACAGCTTCTCATAAAACATAATTGGTCAGAACATGGCACCAATTTAGTTTTCCGTTCCAAGGAGACCATTCCCTGAGTGAACCTGTTCTGACCTCGAGGAGAAACCGATACCAGAATAGCTTGCCACCCGTTGTTAGATCAATCGTTCATCAAATCTGTGTGTATTAGTATCCACTGGCTGGGATATCTGTAAAGTTACAACAACATGTACCTCTGGGATGTACCCATTGTCACTGCTTCTCTGGACTGTGATACCTGCAGACTCGGGATGGCAACAGCAGGACAGAGCAAGAGGCAATGTACTTTCAAAGAGCCAGTCTATAACCGTCGCAAATAAATTGAGCACATAGATGAAATTGTACAGTTCCTTATGAATCATGCAGTGTTTGGATGATTCGGTGACCATGCAGGACTGATGCAGGCCGGATATGAAACTAATGATGAGTGATCACTCTCTGAGGACTGTGCTTGTGCAGCACTCTAAGACATGATGATTAAAGATCTTATTGATATACAAAGCAGGAGGCCCTGGGTTCAAATCCCCAGTCTACGCAGAGCTAGCTGATCTCCACAAAGGTAATAGGTCTACATTGGCCCCCAATTCCCTGGGGGCAGGGCTAAAGGGAGGTATCAACCTGGCTCTTACTCCTGACGGCAGTCAGTCATTCATGACAATGAAGATTCGCCCGTGTTGAATAGCCACTATTTAAAACTATATATCGCACAAACTATTATGAGAGATGCTGGAGATGTCCGCGGATCTGTGTACAAATGCCTTTAACATAAGAGCTTATGTAACATTGAGATTTTGGGAGTGCTGTAAACCTAATATGACACATTGTAGTTTATGTGCAATACATTTGCAGTTAAGACAAGATCCTGGTTTAACTTTATATGGTACTGAACGTGACGAATTAGAAGTTTTCAAAATCACATTAGAAGTGACTATATTGGATAAATACTGGTTTAAGTCCACGGGATCTGTAGCTTCACAACTGTCCGCAGAATCTGAGCACTCCAGGTCAGATGATCAGCTTGGAGGTTCTCCAACAACTTGCATTTATGGGGCATCTTTGGAGTAACATTTCCCTGACATGTCACAGGAGAGTCTTTAGGCAAAATCTGACAGTAAGCCATTAAAGGAGAGCATTCTCTCAGTGAGCCACCACTTAGAGGAGAAGCCAGTACCAGGATACTGTTAATGACAGAGATATTAGAGCACAGCAGCCGGCTCTTTAGACAGCCTTTCTTCAGTCACATGTCCCTATGGTCTTTCTCCACAATCATCCAAATTGTTAACTTTCAATATTATCCAATTCCTTTTCGAAAGCCGCAATGGAATCTATGTCTTCCACATCTTCGGGTAGTGCATTCCAAGTCATAGCCATCTCTCCTCATGGTCTTTCCATACATCGGTTGAAGAGAAAGCATCCCATTTGCCTATTGAATAGACTTATTGGCCTACCATGCTATCTTTACGGATCTGTGAATATATATGCACTCCAAGTCCTTGAGTTCCCTCATGTCATGCATTCTCCTCTTGTTGGTTATTCAACTGCACTGCTGCACGTCCTCAAATGCATTACCGCACACTTTTCTAGATTAAAATAAATTTGCCATTTTTCTGCCCAACTAATCAGATGATCTTTGTGGTCTATCCGTGGTCCAGGTTTCCTCCTCACTGTCAATCACAGGACCAATTGTTGTCATTGTAAACTTCTTTATCCTGCTCCCATACTTTAGTCTAAATTAACATATTTCAAAAAGCAAGGGACCAAGTTCTAAGCCACGTTGAACCCAGTGGCAGCTATCTGCTAATCACAAAAAAATCCTGTAAATCATTACCTTCGAGCTCTGCCACTGAGCCAGCATCAGAGCATTCTGCCACTCTCTCTTGGATCCCAAAATTTTTGTTCCGTTTACCACATGGGATCTTGCCAAAGTTCATTTAGATTAAATTACATTGGCCTCTTCGCTCACTCCTGTTACTTTCTCCAAAAACAAATCATACATGATAGTCAGATTTGACCTCTGAACAAAACCATACTGAATATCCTCAAATCTTAATGAAGGTTTATACTCTCCCTCAGGATTGACTCCTATAATTTGTCCAATGCCAAAATTAAGAAAACTAGTCTGCATTGCTTTTTATTCTCTTCCGTGCTTTCGAAACAGCAACACAATGTTGGCAGTCCTCCAGTTTTCTGGCTTCACTCCTATAGCCAGAAAGGATTGAAAAATTATGGTCAGAATGTTTG
Organism: Leucoraja erinaceus; assembly: GCF_028641065.1. Taxonomy (NCBI): domain Eukaryota; kingdom Metazoa; phylum Chordata; class Chondrichthyes; order Rajiformes; family Rajidae; genus Leucoraja; species Leucoraja erinaceus. Next base: position 11,296,029 of record NC_073404.1, read on the forward strand.
CAATTTCCTCCTTTACCTCTTTTAACAGCCTGGGTTATATTTATCCAGTCCTGGTGGTTTGTCCACCTTCAAAAATGCAAAATTCCCCCCAATTGTTGTCCCTTCTCCATGTTTATGGCAGCTAGTATTCATACCCTGCGTCCTTCACTACATCATTGATATTGTTCCCAAAGCCAATTTCTCCTCCATGCTACCGGGCCATCCTTTTATTCTAGTCACCATGGATTAAAACAGTCAGTTTTAGCAAAGATATTTTTTAATAATCGGCCTTTTATATGGGACTTTATTGAACATCTTGAAAAATGCACAGAAATGACATCAACCTCATTAATTTATCAATAATATCACCTCATCAAAAATATTCAGTCGTGTTAGTTGAACACAACGTTTGTTTTTAACAAGCTGGCTCCCCTGTATTAATTCAGACTTCCCCATTCATTTGCTTTGCATATTCTTGTTCCTAATGGCTCTCCTGCCACCTGACAATGCTGCAGTTGCTGAACGTGTCCTAGCAGTCTTGTTTGAATGCAGCCCTGTCTGAACTGGATGCGATATATGTGATTCTCTATTCTCTGACATCACTCGAAAGAGGACAACAAGATTAAGGCTACCCCTAGTTTGCCTTTAATTCTCTCTCAGCAAAGTGTGCTGCATCCTTTCAAACTGGCTGACTTCTTCCTTAAACATAGCCATTGTTCCTTTCCCATTTCCATATCAATTTCCACGTATTTTATTATTTTTACTACCTTCCCTTGTGGCAAGAATTTGGCAACTTCCTTTCCTTTAGTAAGTACAGACACAAAACATTCTATAGGTATTTTGACCAAACATTTTTGATTCTACATTTATTCAGCTTATCAGCTTTAGGTTAGTTATGATATTGTGAGCAGAGGGCAAACAATTAAAAAAAATGTAAACATGATTATTCCAAAAATAATAAGCACAAGGTCCATGAGAAAAAAAATATTTATATGTTGCTCTTAAATTTGATAAACATCGCAAAATGCTTTTACAAAGGTATGGGGAGAAAATTCATATGGGGCCTAACGCATTAGAAGTTGCTCACCAAAAGCTTCTTATTCTCCAGAGATCTGCTGAGCACAACTTAATTTAGGCTGCGTAGGCATGACAGTAAAATCAGTGCAAGAGGCTCGGAAGGGTGGAGATTAGATTTTCAGTTTTAGTTTAATTTCAAAGATGCAGCATGGAAACAGGCCCTTTGGTCCATCCAGTCCATGCCGGCCATTGATCAGTATTTCACACTGTGATACAGTCATAAAACATGGAAACAACGGCCCAAATTTCCCGTGCCGACCAAGATGCCCCATTTACACTAGTCCCACCTGCCTGGGTTTAGCCCATATCCTTCTAAACCTTTCCTATCCATGTACCTGTCCAAATATCTTTTAAATGTTGTTATACTACCTGCCTAAAGTACCTCATCTGGCAGCTCTTTCCATCTACCCAACACTGTATTAAAAAGCTGCTCTCAGGCTCCTGTTAAATCTTTCCATTCTCACAAACCTATCTCCTCCAGTTCTAGATTCTAGATTCCCCTGCCCTCTCGGAAAAAAACTGTGCCCTCTGTTCACCCTCTCAGTCCCCTCATTACTTTATATATCTCTATAAGATATCCCCTCAGCCTCCAGTGCTCCAAGGAATAAAGTCCTAGCCTGTTTGGCCTCTCCCTCCAGTTCAGGCCCTCATGTCCTGGCATCATCTTCATTCTATCTTATCCCACTTTATCATCCACTCCCTACATATTAATGGCAATTTTACAGAGGCCAATTATCATAAAAATCCTCACATCTTTGGGATGTGGGAAACAACCAGAGCACCCGGCCACAGGGACAAAGTACAAACTCCACAGAAATAGCGCCAGAGGTCAGGATCTAACGTGGATCTTTTGAGCAGTGGGCAGCAGCTCTACCAGCTGAGCCACTGTGTCGCAAAGATGTTGATGAAACATCTCTGTCAATGATTCACCTGAACATAAGATTCTTTCGTCAAATTTCCACAGATATTTTAGCAAATGGAATCTATTCTGTGCTGACATTTTATGTCTGAGGTTTCAGATGAAACAATAACCAGAAACCCTATTTGTGCTATTTCATTTTTCCTGAAAGCTAATGAGTTCTCCGAAGTGTCCAGGTCAACATTTATCCCCCAACCAAAATCACCAAAAAACAATATTATATTGCTCTCAGTGGAACTTGCTGTGTACAAGATCATCCTCACTTTCCTATCTTACTGCAGTAAATGGTTGTGAAAAGTACTTCAGGGAATGAATACCGATAAATCTTTCAAAAGATGTGAAAGATAAAGAGCATCTTAGGTAAGAAATGTGGAGAAAATTAAATACAAAAATAGTATTCAGCTTGAGGTGTTGAGGGTGAATGAACTGAGTTGTTTTACCTGGGGCACAGGGAAATCAAGAGCTAGAGGTTTACGGTGGGAGTGAAAAGATTTAATAGGAGCCTGAGAGCAACTTTTTCATACAGAGGGTGGTGGGCATATGGAATGAGCTGCCAGAGCAGTATTTACAGTATACAATTTATATTTATACATTGGTACAAGGGGCATACAAGCTACTGATGTTGACATTCATGGAGGATTGCTGCTGGCAGGTTGGTGAGGGCAGCAGTAGAGTATCCACATATCCGGCTGGGGATTTCTGCAACAAAGAGAGTTAGGGCCTGTCGCACTTCGGCTACCTTTTAGGCTGTCGCCACATGGTCGCCACGGGGTGTCGCCTGTATGGTCGTGAGTAGTCTCCTCAGTTGCCCAAAGAGTCATAGTGTAGTGCGTGGGTCTCAGAATGAGGCAAGTAGTCCGCAGTTTGAGAAGCACTATACTTTATTTCCTCCCGGTTCAGGGGAAGACGAAACCAGGGGAAGATGGCACCCAAACCCTGCCTTTTATACCCTCCGGCTAAGGACCGCCTCCGGACTGCACCACTCCTGTGCCGAGGGGTTCGGCAGTATAATGGGACGACCCTTAGGAGCCGCCACAATAGCATCTTTCAGGTCGCCACTGGATTTTCAACACGTTCAAAACTGTCGGCGACAGTGGGTTGACGCCAATGAGCGTAGCCTGATGTAGGTGCTGTCGTAGGTTGTCGCCAGGTGATGTAGGTTGTTGCCGGTGCTGACTTGGGTGAATTCCATTGGCGACTACCTACGTTAACCTACGTCAACCGGCGACAGGTACCGGCGACTGAATTGTCTTCAGTTGGCTTCAGTTGTCGCCGACAGGGTCGTAGCTTGTCGTAGCTTGTCATGGGTGGACGTAGGTTGACTTTGGTTGTTGTAGGTTGTCACCTGTGTGGTCGTAGGTTGTCGTAGGTGATAGGCTATTCTAGTTTGTCGTAGACATTGTCGTGGGGGGTGGGGGGGGTTTAGTCGCCGGTTTTTCGGCGACCTGCTACGACTATGACAGTCACCGGCAGTCGCCTAAAAAATCGCCTAAGTGGGACAGGCACTTAAGTCTACATATTAAGTTTAGAAGAATGAGGGGGGGACTTCATTGAAACGTACCAAATAGTTAATGGCTTGGATAGAGTGGATGTGGAAAGGATGTTTCCACTAGCAGTAGAGTCTAGGACTAGAGGTTATAGCCTCAGAATTAAAGGATGTTCCTTTAGGAAGGAGATGAGGAGAAATTTATTTAGTCAGAGGGTGGTGAATCAGTGGAATTCTTTGCCACAAAAGGCTGTGGAGGCAGTCAATGGATATTTTTAAGTAGAGATAGTTAGATTCTTGATTGGTATGGGTGTCAGGGGTTATGGGGAGAAGGTAGGAGAATGAGGTTAGGCGGGAGAGATAGATCAGCCATGATTGAAGAGAGTTAGGGAGATGAATGCATGCAGCTTTTGTGAAGGAGAGAATATTGGATCAGATGTGTTTGGGACTAAATAAGTTGGTGAAAATCTGGATTCAGCTAAGACACTGGTCAAGAAACATAAATCCTTGGTCAAGTTATGAAATACATGAATAGAAACAGGGGCAACGGGTTCAGTTTACCCAAATTAATGAGGGAAATTATAATTTATACACAATTGAAAATCCAAAAGCACAAGGGTAAGATATTTGGAAGTGGAGGGAAATGTCTTTGGTGTCCATGCAGATGCCCCCCCCCCTTAGATGATAGATATCATCATATTGTCCCCTAATGATGGTTCAAAGTAGCATTACACCAGCTCACTGAGATTCATCCCAGCACTGCTCATTTACTCCTTTTGCTTACATTTGTGTGCACTTGGTGGATGAACTCCAAGTGATCATCAACTTATTAACTGAAGCATTGCTTTACGCACCACCCTGTGGCACTGAATACTGAGACCTTCATCTAAAGAAGCCCAAATTGATCACTGATTGATCACTGATTGAACAGAAGAAAATAATCAACCAGGAATCCTGACACCACAAATCACAAGGACAGGATTTATCTCAGTACTGATAGCTACCAGTATCAACCAGCAACTATAGCCTGGACCTATACATGAAAGTAAGACTATTTAGCGAGTTAGTGGAAAGCCGATAGCAGCCTGACACCATTAACCTTGATGTTTAAGGTGGAGGGCAAGGTGGGAGGAGAGATGATGGAATCTCCCGTTCGACCCTAACCTGAATACAAATACGTTTTTTTTCCCCATCAAATTTCAAAGGAGACTTTAATAAATGAGAATGGCTCTGTCCTGACATTACACAGTGCAGCTCAATCTCAAGCTGACTGCGAGGACTCTCTAATCTCTTGTGATTTATGGTGGGCTCTTCCTGCATCTCTGTGTTTCGGGAGGGCTGCATGTGTTCAGAGACTGGCTGGCGTCCGCACTCACTCTGGCAGCTCCTGCTGCTCTACCTCCACATTGATTTACTTAACTCCTAGCGAGGTTGGATCTTAAAATAACGTACAGTTAAATTGCATTAAAACATCATTATTTTTTTTTGAAACATTCTCATCTGGTATTAATGTTACTCTTCTTAATTGCATACACAAAGAATATTCAAAATGTTGGGCTTCAAATCCAGACCCGGAGTCAATGTTTGAAAACAAGTTTGGAGACCCCCCCCCCCCCCCATTTTCCCTCCTCTCCCCTTCTCCCCCAAATACTCTACCCTCACTGTCCCCTATCCTCCACCTGTGCAGGTTATTTTTATAAAATGATTATAAAACTGGGAATTGTTAGACAAGTGCCGTGATGGGATTCATGGAACACAACATACAGAAACCTGGGTCTATGCAAGCACAAATACATAATGTGAGCGCACACATAACATTTTCTACGGTCCAGATCTGACATTAAATGGAAGCCCCGTTTGCCCCCTCATGTGGCACCACTTCAAAGAACAGCTGGGAGTTCTCCTCGATGTCCTGGTCCGATATTTATTTCTGAACATTAATACATTATCTGATCACTGTAGCTGTTCAAAGCTTGTGTGAAACGTGGTCCCACTTTACAGTATCGATTACGCTGAAAAAAGTACCATAGGTCATTTTGAGGTTGCAGAAGGCGCTGTGTAAATGCATCTTTCCTTCTTGTGCCTCAACATGAACAGTTTGTTTTTAGATCATTTACGCTTCGCACTTGAGGGGGGGAGGGGGGGGGGGGGCTTCAGGTTAGGGTTGTGTTGTTTCTACAGCCTCTCTCTCCAAGGTGGTCAGTCACTTGGCTATCTTCCCACTGAAGGGGAGGAGTTGAACTTGTCCGGTTACCTTTTCCCATTCTAAGTGCACGCACATGCACATTTGACGGCAGAAGCCACAGGACGCTGATCAACAGCAGGACCGCTGGCATATTTTCTCCTCCCCCTCACTCATGGTTGCCGAGACTAGCTGTGACACTCAAGTGGTGGGCTTCTGGGATTAGCTGACACAGTACAGATCGGAGCAACCCTGGTGCCATGAGTTTTGTTTTATTGCTTAAATCTGTCATTTATCTAGATGTCTTTTAAAGTCCTTCAATAAAGTGCCACATAATAGATTAATGAACAGGGTCAGAGCGTACAGAGTTACAGGAGAAGCAGTAGAATGCTCAGCTGGCTGGCTTCAAAACAAAACGCGCAGAAGATGGAAATTGGGAGCCCACAAAGATCTCACCTGAGAACACCATAGTTTCAGTTTGTATTAACAAGTTAGATTTTGTAACCATTAACACAATTTTTTTAATGTGAGCATGATACCAAATTGGGAGAAACTATCATATGGCATATTATGATAAACTACATGGAGACATCAATAAACTTCCAGAATGAGCAAATGAATTTCCATCACCCAAATATGAGGAATTACATTTTAACAATGAAAGCAAGGAGGCCACATATAACTTGGCACGTGGAATTAAAATGGGAACATTTCTACTTGTGAGGAAAACAAAATAAAATAGTGATAAGATATGGATTGGAATGGTTTAGAGGTTTTATGAGTCAAATGCAGGAAAATGGGACTAACGTTGATGGGCATCTTGGCTAGCATGAATGAGTTGTGTTGAAGGGCATGTTTTTGTGCTGTATGACTCTCTACCAGATCAAGTAGGAAAGGCCTAGCGTTGTGAAAACATGGCATCCCACAGGGAATGCTTGGGGCAAATACTGTACCTACAGTTATCCACTCTCTGAGGATTGATAAATATGTGAAAGACGGAAAAGAGAGTTATGCTGATATGGATCAGGAGGCTCAAGTAATGCATGATTGTCAGCATGGACAAGTTGGAGTGAACGGCCTGTCTGTCTGCTGCATATTCCATGTAATTCAATCCCAGGTAGACACAGATCAGAATTTGGCTTATTTGAAGGAACAGATGAAAGAGACTAGAAGGTTTGCAATTCCATAATTAAATAAGAGGCGCAGTATTCAATGCTGCTAAACCGAATGGAAACTCTGAAATCCAACAGCCTAACTACAGTCAATTTACAAATACTTGACCTCTGTACACAAAATTGTAGAGAACCTTTCCTTTTTGGGGGAATAAGACAATAAGAACCAGATGTTGCCTGATTAAAGACATGCAGATAGTGAGTGGACTAGTGCTTATATCAGTTTACATACTGTTTTTTAGTGAGCAGCTTTCTCGCTCTCAGTTACACTGACAATCCATATATTAAGTCATAACATGCCCCTCCCTAGGGAGCTGTTATAGACCTGCATCTTACATTCAATCAACTACACTAATAGTGACAAGCCAGTCAGCAGATGGGCTATCTGCTGGTGAAGGCTATGTAAACGTTGGACCGATAAGAAACAGAAGCAAAAGTGCGCCATTCAGCCCTTTGTGCCTCGTCTGCCATTCATTAAAATTAAGGCCAACCTCTTTGCCACTTTCCTGCACTAACCCCATATCTCTTCATTCTCTTAATATCTAAACATCTATTTCTCTTTGTTTGAACATACTCAATGACAAAGTATCCACAGCCCCCACGGGTAGAGAATTCCGAAGATTTATTGCCCTCTCTTGTGTAGAAATTTCCTCTCATCCCTGACTTGAATGGCTTTGGTTGTAAAGTGCTTTCAAACATCCTGAACTCACTTTGGAAATACAAGTTCCGTCATTATATTCTTCCCCCAATAATGTATAGAGAACAATGGTCAATTGCACTACTATCCTGCACTCCTTTGGGATGTGGAAGGATACCGGAGCACCCAGAGGAAACCCGCCTGTCTTCGGGAGAGTACGCTCTTTACATTCTTATTCCAATAAAAGCTAGAGTGGTTCTCTGCCTGTGTAGGAAGGAACTGCAGATGCTGGTTTACACCAAAGATAGACACAAAATACTGGATTAGCTCAGCGGGACAAGCAGCATCTCTTGGAATGGGTGACGTTTCAGGTCGAGACCCTCCTTCTCTCCAGAGATGCTGCCTGTCCCACTAAGTGGTTCTCTACCTGACATGTTTTGCACATTGAGCACAGAAACAGGGCCTTTGGCCTAACTCGTCCATACCAACCAAGATCCCCATCAAAGCCTGTCCCATATGCCTGGCTTTGCCACTGAACCTTTCTTATTCAAGTACATGTCCAAGTGTCTTTTAAATGTTTCACTATCTGTCTCAACTACCACATCTGACAACTCGTTCCACATACCCTCCACCCTCTGAATAAAAAGTTCTCCCCTCAGATTTGTATTACTCCTCCCTCTCACCTTAAACTTATGTCCCTCTGGTTCTTGATGTCCCAATTCTGGGTAAAAGACCATTCACTCTAAGTATTTCTCTCATTATTTTATATCTCATCTTGTATGTATGTACGTTCCTGAAATACAGCCAAAACAGTACACGAAAGTGCAACAATTTTAGGGGGCCCTTACCCACCATTCGCCTGCGGTGTGCAGTATCAAGTTTTGTTATATTTTAAAAAGTAAATCACTTTAAAGACTTGAATTAACTTTATACTCTGAACGGGACGAGTTTCAAAGCGGCAGGCGTGCCTGCGCCATTCAGGGAGGTTTGTCGGGCCCAGCGCCATTTTCAGATCGCCATTTTGATTAACTTGACTGGCATCACAACGGGGAACCAACTGCTACCTCATAAAACCATCCCTCAGCACCTTGCAGTACAACGAATAAAGTTCTATCCTGCCAGCCTCTTACTGTAGCTTAGGCCCTTGAGTCCAGCCAACTTCCTCGTGAATTAGGATTCATTTCCGCCACCTCAAAAGCACCAGGGTCTCATCCATACCCCGCAACACTGCTCTCTCTCCCCATCCCCGCACTCGCAACAAGTCCCCCTGGTCCTCACCTTTCACCCCACCAGCCGGCAAATACAACACATAATCCTCCGCCATTTCCGCCACCTCCTTCGATCTTCCAGCATCTGCAGTTCCTTCTTGAACATCCTCGTGAATTATCTCTGCACTCTTTCCAGCTTAATGACATCCTTCTTATTGCAGGGTGACAAGCCATTGGAGCTACTGAAATGGGTAGCTGGGGAAGCACATAACCTTTGCTCAGTAATAGGTCGACCATCGAGCACCAATTCACAAGAATTCTATGTTATCCCACTTCCTTATCCACTCCCTACACACAACGGGCAATTTACAGAGGCCAAGGAATCTACAAACCCGCACATTTTTGGGATATGGGAGGAAACCAGAGCAACTGGTGGAAACCCACGTGGTCACAGAGAGCACATGCAAACTACATACAGACAGCACCCAAGGTCAAGATTGAACTTGGGTCTGTGTCACTGTGAGGCAGCAATTCTACCAGCTGTGCCCTTGTGCCCTTTCTACTCAGAGGCATGGCACTGCCATCAAAACTGTGATGTTGAGAGATGGAGCCCTGTGTGGTGTACAGTACATGGGCAACTGCTGAATAATAGAAGCTCAGCTTCTTCTTTACAATGTGCCAGAAGGAAGCTTGGCTTGAAACATAACAACGATAATACACGCTTCCATCTGCTGACCTAAGATCACAGCAGATAGATAACATACGACATTCACGATTTCAGTTGTTTTCACGACTAAGAACCCGCTCGACAAGAAGTGATTGATTTTAGCAGGAGATGCTCAGCTTTCTTTTTACACTTCCTACAGGCAGGGTGCACACTTGTGCCATCCAATTCCCCATTCACAAGCTTCATTTGTTTTTGATGCAAAGTATTTGGTCACCAGTCCTCGGTCCCTCCAAGTGGCTTTGTGTCAAATTTTGTTTGACACTGCTCCTGTAAAACGCCTTGGGATGCTTTCCTATATTAAATGCGCTATCTAAATGCAAATTGAAGCTGAGTTGTCAAATAGAAGGGACAGAGAGAAATCCCCAGCACTAACAGAACAGATCAAAGAGAAAATTCAGAGAGGCAGATACCCTCAGGCATATTTGTGCATTTCTTGGGCAACGCCAGTGTCCCTTGTTTGGATAACAGGCAATAATGCAAGGTATGAAGGAAAATGAAACACATAAAAATAGAAAGGTTTCTGCAATTGGGTTGGGAGCACAATTATAAATGGCACTGCTTTTAATGCTTCGTATGGGAATAAATTCAATTAGCGTTTGTAATCTCTGCAGCGAGCATGTGTATAAGCACGCGTGTGCACATGGGTTTGCATGCATGCACGCATGCTGTGCCTGTGTCCATGCACGCAGTAGGTGCATGTGAAAATGCACGCATGAATACCATGTATGCAAGGTTAAAATAAATCAGGCACAAGTGCAACAGCTGTTATGGCTGGAAGCACAATTGACACAAAGTTTCGGCAGATCAGGGTGTCCATTTGGAATAAGGTACTTCAGGATGCCCAGCAGCCTGTGTACCACAGCAGAAGAGAGCATTGCTTTGAGACTTGAAGCGAATATAAGCCTTGAGTACAAGGAGCGAAAGTACTGTCCGCCCACACTAGTTTAAATAAGCACTAGAGACTTTCAGCATCTACCACTTCCTCTCACACCACGGCCTGGCCTTTCCCTGACATCAACACATTCTCTCTCTCTGAGAAATTCCAAACAGCATTTCCTCAAAAAAGATCAAACCGTGGGATAAATTTCTCTGGGAATCCTCATCCTCCTCACAGCCCATGACTGCAGGTACTAAGAATAAACTAAATTCCAGGAAGTCTTTGGACTTATAATGCTGCTCTGGGAAAACGTTTGGTAGTCCTTAACACGAGTGATCTCCAGGGTCAAAGACAAAAAAGTCATCGTGCTCGACACATCAGCTCCCTGTCTGCATTAAACGCCAATGCACTGGGTGTGAACACCACTCACACTTCTTCTCTATGAGATTGTGTGGGAGTGGCAATCAACCCTTCTTATCCAGCACTCACTATCCAATTAAAAGTATATGTGAGGACCACATTGTTGTGTTCAAGAAGGAACTGCAGATGCTGGAAAATCGAACGTACACAAAAATGCTGGAGGAACTCAGCGGGTGCAGCAGCATCTATGGAGCGAAGGAAATAGGCAACGTTTCGGGCCGAAACCCAAGGGTTTCGGCCCGAAACGTTACCTATTTCCTTCGCTCCATAGATGCTGCTGCACCCGCTGAGTTTCTCCAGCGTTGTTGTGTACCTGTGAGGACCACATTGTTACTTTGCGTGGACCTTCACTAGAATATGAAGGGGATGAGGGAGGATCCTCCAGGCATCCTCAATCTGGATGATACCTGTAGGTCATCAATATTTCTTCTCAGCAAATGTACAGGAATGGCTGCATGGCCTTAAACGAATTATATCGGTGTTATTGTGAGGGATTAATCAGAGGGCATTTAGTCATGGTGTTTAAGAGGCTTTTAGATCGCCACATGGATATGTAGGGAATGGTGGGATGGGGGTCATATGCAGGCAGATGAGATTAGTTTAATTTGACATCATGTTAGAAACATAGAAACATAGAAATTAGGTGCAGGAGTAGGCCATTCGGCCCATCGAGCCTGCACCGCCATTCAATATGATCATGGCTGATCATCCAACTCAGTATCCCGTACCTGCCTTCTCTCCATATTCGTTCCAGGTGCGACAGAGGTTTACCTGCATCTCTTCCAACCTCATCTATTGTGTCCGCTGCTCTAGATGTCAGCAGATCTATATCGGTGAGACCAAGCGGAGGTTGGGCGATCGTTTCGCCGAACACCTCCGCTCAGTCCGCAATAACCAAGCTGACCTCCCGGTGGCTCAGCACTTCAACTCCCCCTCCCACTCCGTCTCCGACCTCTCTGTCCTGGGTCTCCTCCATGGCCACAGCGAGCAGCACCGGAAATTGGAGGAACAGCACCTCATATTCCGTTTGGGGAGTCTGCATTCCGGGGGCATGAACATCGAATTCTCCCAATTTTGTTAGTCCTTGCTGTCTCCTCCCCTTCCTCAGTCCCCCTGCTGTCTCCTCCCATCCCCCAGCCTTCGGGCTCCTCCTCCTTTTTCCTTTCTTGTCCCCGCCCACCCCCGCCCCCGATCAGTCTGAAGAAGGGTTTCGGCCCGAAACGTTGCCTATTTCCTTCGCTCCATAGATGCTGCTGCACCCGCTGAGTTTCTCCAGCTTTTTTGTGTAACTTTCTCTCCATACCCTCTGATCCACTTAGCCACAAGGGCCACATCTAACTCCCTCTTCTCTGGGCAGACCTTGTTCAAGAGCCTGTTCTTGTGCTGTACTGTTTAATGTTCTACGTTACAGTGAGTAGTGTGACCATTACAGTATGGGTTAGGGTATACCAGAGAGGGGAAAAGTGAGGGTTAGAGTACACTAGAGTGTATTATAGTGAAAGGTTTTGGGTGCTCAGAAACACTGATCATGGTGAGTTGGTATATCAGACGGCAAAGAAAGGAATGAGCGTTCAAATAAACTATCCCCCTCGTTCTAGACCTCCTCAGAAGGGGAAACAACTCTGAGCATCTCCCTTGTCAAGTCCCATCAGAATAACAAGAGCGCTAGGTGGCACCTGTTGAAGACTTTTGGAAATGTAAATACGTTTTATCAAGCAGTTTCTCTTCAGCTATGCTGCTAACCACATCCTCAAGGAATTTCAATAAATTTGTCAGGAACAATTTCTCTTTCACAAAACTGTGTTTATTTTAATTATGATTTTCTGAAAGACTTGCCACTTTGTTCTTAATAATAGATTGAGACCGACAGGATGATACACTGATGGTTGTGTTTAGAATGTTATAATGAGAGGTCTTGGTCTATCGCTGGATCTCGAATAATGACGAGGTGGAAATTGCGAGCTTAGTAACATGGTGTCAAGACAACAACCTCACCCTCAATGTCAGCAAGACAAAGGAGCTAGTTCTTGAGACACAAGAAAATGCAGAAGCTGCAATTTTGAATAAGATACAAAACGCCGAAGGAACTCAGTGGGTGAGGTAGCACCTCTAGAGGGAGAGGATAGACGATGTTTCGGGTTGATTGTAGTGGGGGGGGGGGGGGGGAAAACTGGAAATGAGGGGGGGTTGGGACAATGCTGGCATGTGATAGGTGGGTGCAGGTGAGGGGGGGATTTAATTGTCGATGGGTGGAGTGCGTGACAAAGGCTCAAAGTGAAAAGGAGATAGAAGGGTGTCAGGTAAGGAAGGAAGAGGAGTGAAATCTTAAGACAGGGGGACGGATATAAGTGGAAGGGAAGAGGCAGAGGGAAAAGACGAGGGATAAAAGGTAAACGAGGGGCTCAGGATGGGAGATGAGTGTACAAAGGAGGGGACAGAAAGAGGTTGGGGGGGGGGAAATAGGAGAAATGGGTGTGGGGTAAGAGGAAAGAGAGAGTGGGTAGGGAGCTATTACTTGAAAATGGAGAATTCAATGTTGTGTTGGGTTGTAAGCTACCCTAGTAAATATGAAGTGCTGTTGCTCCAGTTTGTATATAGCCTCACTCTGGCAACGGAGGAGGCCAGCGATGGGAAAGGGCGTTAAAATTGTTATCATCCAGTAACTTTAGCAGATCTTGGTGGACAGAGCGAAGCGATCGGCGAAATGGTTGCCTAGTCTACGCTTGGTCTCTCCGATGTAAAGCAGACCACTGATCAGGAGCACTGAATGCAATAGACAGAACGAGTCACATGTGAATCTCTGTTTACACCTGGAAGGGCTGCTGTGCTCACTGGAAGGGAGTGAGAGAGGAGGTGTAGAGACAAGTGTTATATATCCTGCAGTCGCTGCTCTGGTGAATGATTTGTTGGAGTGGGGTGAAAAGTAAGAACCAGGAGAACTCTATCCTTGTTCTAGTGTGGGGAGAAGGAGCAAGCGCAGAACTGCACAACACAGAGGAGACATGGTGAAGGCTCCATCCTCACCAACCATGTGAGGAAACCATGTTTACTGAAAAGAGAGGGCATCTCGGTGGTCCTGGACTGGAAAGCTTCAACTTGGGAACAGATGCACCGGAGATGGCAAAATTGTGAGTAAGGAATGCCATCTTTGTAAGAGGCAGGGACGAGTTATAGCCAAGATAGCCGTGGGAGTGAGTGGTGTGTTGCTGTGAGATATTTAAGCCTATTGGAGTGTTACAATGAGGGATGTGGTGTATTTCAGAATGATGCTATGAAGTCTGTATATATGTCAGAGTTTTGCTTTGATGAATTTGGATACGCACTGTTAGAGTGAGGAGTCTGTGGTAGATTAGATTCACAGGGCAACCAATCATGCTTTTTGTTATTTCAGTCTACCTTATGTTGTATGAATAAAGTCCTTGTGAACTTGTTGCAATAAAATAAGACCTTACCTAGATGTGTTTCTAAATCATAACCGAATGGCCTTTCACTAAACTCCAAGAGACAGTGACCAGGCCCTTTGTTTCATCATACTGCTTCCTGTGCAGCTTTCAAAATAACATCTGCAGAAGTGATTTCAGCCTGAGAAGCCTTGAACTGAAAACGTGGGAGTGAAAAGTGAAATCAGTAATGGGTGCTGAAATATCCAGTGGAGTCTCTCCACTACAGTTGCTGCTCACCACAGCCCACCGTTCACGTTTCATTGCAAAAGGTTATATTTCTTGTTAACATGTTTTAATGCTTACCGAGGAGACGTTCTTCACGAGGCTGCACAGCAAGTGTCCAGGCTACAGAGTAAGGGAATCAAGATCCAGAGGACATAGGTTTAAGGTGAGAGGGGAAAGATTTATTAGGAACCCTGAGGGACAACATTTTCTCACAAAGGTGGGTACAGAATCATAGAAACATAGAAAATAGGTGCAAGAGTAGGCCATTCGGCCCTTCGAGCCTGCACCGCCATTCAATATGATCATGGCTGATCATCAATATTCCATACCTGCCTTCTCTCCATACCCCCGATACCTTTAGCCACAAGGGCCACATCTAACTCCCTCTTAAATCTAGCCAATGAACTGGCCTCAACTACCTTCCGTGGCAGAGAATTCCACAGATTCACCACTCTCTGTGTAAAAAAGATTTTCTCATCTCGGTCCTAAAAGACTTCCCTCTTATCCTTAAACTGTGACCCCTTGTTCTGGACTTCCCCAACATCGGGAATAATCTTCCTGCATCTAGCCTGTCCAACCCCTTAAGAATTTTGTAAGCTTCTATAAGATCCCCCCTCAATCTTCTAAATTCTAGGTGTACAAGCCGTGTATCTGGAGCAAGTTGCCAGAGGAGGGAGTCGAGGTTATTTAAAAGACATTTCGGCAGGTACCTGGATTGGAAAGTTGAGAAGGATATGGGCCGAACGTGAGCAGGTGGGACTAGCGTAGATAAGGCATCTTGGTCAGCATGGGTCAGTTGGGCCAAAGGGCCTGTTTCCATGCTGTATGATTCTAACGCTATGTTGGGAATTGTAAGTGAAGCAACTGCAAAATGTGTACGAGTACTGACTAGGAGCAATGGTTGGCTAACGGTGAGGAGCCAAACACTTGGCTGTATCCTTTCCCTTCTCTGGTTTAGACCACTGCAAGGGATAGAAGAAGAATCACTAGAAATTTCCAAAATAAAACTGGATAATTAAAAATGAATGATCCCAAACTAAGAACGCAAGCTGAAGTGATTAACTAGTTCTTCAAAAAGCCGGGGGCCAAAGATTTTGAATGATTCTCATGGAAACAGGACCATCAGCCCAACAAGTCTGTGCTGACCATCAACCACCCATTTACACTAATCCTACTGTAATCTCCATATTCCCATCAATTCCCCACAGTTTCTACCACTCACTTTCACCCTGGGGGCAATATTTCTTAATGATAGCAGAGTAAAGCCAGCACTAGGGGGGAATTGGTTATCTTTCACCACCTCCATGTGCAGAGCACATATCTACCAGGCTGCTCCCAGTGGTCTTGGGCCCAGGTGAGAAAATTATTACCTTCATTCTTCAACGCCATTTTATGATAGTAGAATTCTATGCTTTCTGCCATCCCACTGTGATAGGGAACCCTCCCAACTACTGATCCTTTAAAATAATTGCATATTCATTCTGAGAGTTTTATAAATTGCTAAAATTTTTAATTTAAAGATCAATGCCGTGAGTGAACACAAATCGGTGGGAAAATGACTGACCCACGCTAAAGGAAGGTGCCTCATTTCCCCATCCCCCTTGTCCCTAAACCCCAAGGGGAGAAAGACTCGGCTGAATGCCAGAGACCAGTAGTTGAACTTCCTTGTGGAAATTATGGTAAGTTTTCCCTGTGAATGACAAATGGGTCACATCTAAAGGGCACAACGAAAAGTGGGAAACATTTGAGAGACAAACATTTTGTTCCCAGGCTTTTTTTTATTTACACTTTTCTATTTAAAATACCAAAGAAAAGTTGTCAGTTCGCTGGTCCCACAGTGTCTGCCTTCCCTCAGGAGCCCTTGGGTTACAGTATGTGAAAGTACTCCATGCCAAGACACTGTGGAAGCAAACTGGAGCCTTCCATTTGCTCACTTAGTGACATATTCCTGACGGACTGTGTGGTCAGTGAACGGATCTTCGGAGGCCTGAATCCTAGCCAATGCTTGCACTTCAGCTTCCTGACCTGGCAGTCATTCAGAGAGACCCTGCTAAGTGCTATTTCCTAAATACACCAGCATTTCATAACAGTCTCACCACATTACTTTCCGCTAGTTTCCGCTACAACCCTGTTCACTGAGTCGGCATCCTTTCTGGTTAACCTACACTAGCTGCATTTGGAAACTATGAGGGATCAGATCAACATATTCCTCACCTCCTCCCTTTTATTCCAACGTGTTTACAAATTCTCACAGTATTGCACAAACAAATGATAAAAGTGGATTTTCTTTCTCCAGATTTTGTTGACAACTGCATTACATTAAGATATCAATATATTGCACAACTTGTCATCAAGCCATTCATGTTGCAAGTGACAATTACATTCATTGTCAAAACAACCCCAAAATAACTTGGATTTACGTAGCATTGTCAGCAGAGTGCAGCATCCCAAATGCTTCCCAGGAACAAGTTCAAACAAAAACAAAAGACACAGATATAGTGTCCTCAAGGAAGGTGCAGAGAGATTTATGATCTTTCCGCCTCAAGCCCGAGACTCCAAAGATGAAGCTGTGAAAGTCAAGCACGAGAGTGGCCGGAAATGGACAATCACAGGTATTCCATGAAGAGGTGTTTAAGAAGGAACTGCAGATGCTGGAACATCGAAGGTACACAAAAAAAGCTGGAGAAACTCAGCGGGAGCAGCAGCATCTATGGAGCGAAGGAAAAAGGCAACGTTTCGGGCCGAAACGTTGCCTTTTTCCTTCGCTCCATAGATGCTGCTGCACCCGCTGAGTTTCTCCAGCTTTTTTGTGTACCTTCCATGAAGAGGACTGGCCAAGATAGAGAGGGACACCCATGGAGTGGCTTGAAAGCAAGGATAAATATTTTGAAATTGTTTTTTGGAAGAAGTTTGCTGAATTAACAACATTCATGAGATCACATTGTTATTCTTTTTGTGTGGTTTAATAAACATAAAGGCAATTTATCAAAGTCAGATATCTTGGGACTAGGTATGAGAAATAATTCTGTATTATAGTCAGCCAAATATGAGCAGTCACAGTTGGATTTCTTTGAAATTCTCTTATGTAACATGGGCACACCTGACAAACACTGATCGCCTTTGAAAAGGTAGCATAGAGGCTCGCTGTCCACGTGATGAAGGAGTTCCCACAGAGCTGTCGGGAGGGATTTGGTCTGGAGATGATAAAGGATCAGCATTGGTTTTCCAGATCAGAATGGTATGCAACCTGGAGGGGAATCTGCATGTTGGGGTGTTTCCATGTGCTTGCTGTCGTTGGCCGTGGGTTTGTGAGGTACTGTCACAGTAGCTCAGGTGAATGACTGGAGTGGATTTTGTAGATGGCATTCACTGTTGTCAATGTGTGCTGGTCGAAGAAGAGATGAATATTTAGCAGGGTGGAAGGATACAATTAAGTGGCTGCTTGCACTGAGAGGTGCTGCTGTTGTTTAGTTGTTGAAGCAGCACATCCGGAGAATATTTTACCAGAGTATTGCCTTGCTTTCAGAAGGATACCCAACCTTTGACCTGTTCTTGCAGCGATATTATTTACATGGCTGGTCTCGTTTAGATAACTCCCAGAGTGTTGATAGTGGGGGATTCAATAAATATAATGCCATTGAATGTCAAAGATAGTGATTCGACTTTAATGTTGGTCATTGCGTGACATATGTGTGATACGAGTATCATTTGCCACAGATCAGCCCAGTGTTTGGGTTTTGCTGTATGCTGATACGGGGTTGCTTACTTTGTGCAGAACATAGAAAGGTACAGCACAGAAACCGGCCCTTCAGCCCACAATGTCTATGTTGAACATAATACCAAGATAACCTAAGCTCATCAACTTGCACATGATGTGGGACGACAGATGGCGCAATGGGC
This sequence comes from Leucoraja erinaceus, assembly GCF_028641065.1. NCBI lineage: Eukaryota > Metazoa > Chordata > Chondrichthyes > Rajiformes > Rajidae > Leucoraja > Leucoraja erinaceus. The sequence continues at coordinate 11,314,281 of NC_073404.1, forward strand.
TAAGTGTTCGGCTGGCGACCGGTAGGTAGCCGGTTCGAATCCCGCTTGGAATGCATACTGTCGTTGTGTCCTTGGGGCAAGACTCTTCACCCACCTTTGCCTGTGTGTAAATGTAATGTAATTATGTGAAGCACTTTGGGGTCAATGCAAGTTGACTAAAAATGTGCTATATAAATAAGATTATTATTATTATTATGATCTATACCCCTCCATTCCCAACATATGCATGTGCCTATCTAAGAGCCTCAAACACCACTATCATATCTGCCTCCATCACTACCTCTGGCTGTGCGTTCCAGGCACCACCACTCTACGTGTACAAAAACCTGCTCTGCATGTCCTTTTTAAACATTACCCCTCTCACCTTAAAGCTATGCCCTCCAGTTTTCTAGTCTTTGATATTTCCACTCGGGGGAAAAAGGTTCATACTGCCTATCAATGCCGCTCATAATTTTATATACTTCTATTGGGCTCCCCTCAACCTTAGACATTCCAGAGAAAAGAAACCAAGATTGCCCAACCTCTCCTTCTAGCTAATACCCGCTTATCCAGGCAGCATTCTGGTAAACCTCTTCTGTGACCTCTCCAAAGCCTCCACATCCTTCCTGCAGTGGGGTGGCCAATTCAGTACAAAATACTCCAAAGTGTTTAGAAGAGTGAGGGGGGACCTCATTGAAACATACAGAATAGTGAAAGGCTTGGATATTGTGGATGTGGAGAGGATGTTTCCACTAGTGGGAGAGTCTAGGACTAGAGGACATAACCTCAGAATTAAAGGGCGTTCTTTTAGGAAGGTGATGAGGAGAATGTCTTTAGTCAGAGGGTGATGAACCTGTGGAATTCTTTGCCACAAAAGGCTGTAGAGGTCAAGTCAGTGGATATTTTTAAGGCAGAGATAGATAGATAGATTTTTTGATTAGTACAGGTGTCAGAGGTTATGGGGAGAAGGCAGGAGAATGTGGTTTGGAGGGAGAGATAAATCAGCCATGATTGAATGGCGGAGTAAACTTGGTGGGAAGAATGGCCTAATTCTACTCCTATCACTTATGACCTTGTGACATCTGCACTTTGTGATGGAAGGAAGGTCATTGGTGAAGCAGCTGTACCTAGGTCACTGCCCTGAAGAAATCCTACACTGATATCTGCGGTTGGGATGATTGACTGTCAACAACCTTAAGCATCTTCCTTCATGCGTTATAACTCCAACTATTGGTAGTGCTTTCTTCTCGACATCCAAGTTTTATCAAAAGCTATCTGAAATCTCCAACAGGCAGTGTAAAGCCACAATGGACACGAGGTCCGGCTGCTGTGTAATCGTTGATCCCTGCAGGGTCTGATGCTGCGTTCAGTATCTGGGTGAACACGCTGAATAATTTACATGGTCAAAATGCTTTAACATCTAGTAAAATGCCAGATCGAAAAAAGGTTATGCGGCTCATCTGCTGAATATATCACAGGTTTTTACATATGTTACAAGTAAAAACTTTAAACTACAAAAACAGACAGAGCCCTGTGTCTGTGGACTATTAGAAAGTAATTTGTTTAAGTAACTTAATTAGCATCCGTCCTGTTTAATAAATGACCTGGCTTCCCCATCCCTAAACACAAATGGTGCTCCCAAAAAGGTCAGTTGATTACATAATTAATTAAAGGTGGCGGAACAGTGTGCTGGGGCACTGATGCCTCGTGCCATTTAGCCAGGAAATGTGCCTTAGTGCACTTAAAGTCTTGCATGCTTTTAGGTTGTCAAATCTCCAGAATTGTTCCAAGAATTAATGATTAAACTTCGAGACAGCAACACCTCAAGGGAAAAAAAACCCAATGTAGCATTAAAAAAAAAAGCCCAATAAAATTATTTTTTTTAGCCTTCTTCTGTAAAAGCATGTTTAACTGACAGTCAAAATATTTGTAATCGAGTTTACAAAGAGGCTATTTGTTTTCCAATTCGATATGGTTAGGTAGGGGGTATGGAGAGAAGGAATGGGTGACGTTTCGGGTCCTGGATGATTGATGCATACGGTGGCCAATGGTCGGAGTATAGAGTTTGAATCCAGCCTTTATATACTTATTGCGTAGAAAACTGGGAGACACATTGATAGGTTGCAGTCATGTGATGGTAACTAAACTATATTCAGCCAGTTGGCAATCCTACCAGGAACATATTCTCTCTTACTTTGCCAAAATAACCTGCACTGTTAAAACAGAAAATGCTGAAAACATTCAACAGGTTAGGCAGCTTCCGTGGAAAGAGAAGATATTGGTCTGAAGAAGGGTCTCAACTCGAAATGTCACCTATTCCTTCTTTCCAGAGATGCTGACTGTCCTGCTGAGTTACTCCAGCATTTTGCGTCTATCTTCGATTTAAACCAGCATTTGCAGTTTTTTTTCCTACACGTATTGGTATAGGTTTATCATTATCACATGTCCTAAGATGCAGTGAAAAACAATGCTTTATGTTGCTATCCAGGAAGATCAGACCATTCATCAGAACGATACAATCATACCATACATAAGTACAATACTGATGGTCGAGCAAATGAACCATCCTATCTCTTACCAGAAAGCGGTCCTGAGCTACCATCTATCTCATTGGAGACCCTCAGACAATCTTTAATTGGACTTTTCTTGACTTTATCTTGCACTAAATGTTATTCTCTTTATCCTGTAGCTGTACATTGTGGGCGGCTTGATTGTAATCATGTATAGTCTTTCCGCTGACTGGATTGCACACCGTTAAAAAGATTTTAACTGTAGCTCGTTATGCGTGACAATTTAACTAAACCAATCTAAAGTAAGACTACAACAGGTAGAGTAAAAAAAGGAAAAATAGTGCAGAATATAGTGTTACTACTACATTGAAAATGCAGATAATTATAAGTGCAAAGGATGCAATAAAGTAGATTGTGAGATCGGAAACATATCCTTAGCATAGTTTCCAGTATATCAGTGAGAGTGAGAGCAGGCTCGGCGATCATTTCGCTGAGCACCTACGCTCAGTCCATCTAAACCTACCTAATCTCCCAGTTGCTCAACACTTTAACTCTCCCTCCCATTCCCACACTGAGCCCTCTGTCCTAGACCTCCTCCACTGTCAAGAGTGTGGCCCACCACAAATTGGAGGAACAGCTCCTCAGATTTCGCTTGGGTAGCTTACACCCCAGCGAAATGAACATTGACTTCTCTAACTTCAAGTAGCCCTTGCTTTCCCTCTCTCTCCATCCCCTCCCCAGTTGTCCGACCAGTCTTACTGTCTCCGACTACATTTTATCTCTGTACCGCCCACTGACATCAGTCTGAAGAAGGGTCTCTACCCAAAACGTCACCCATTCCTTCTCTCCAGAGATGCTGCCTGTCCCACTGATTTACTCCAGCATTTTGTGTCTATCTTAGCATGTGTGAGGGCCATTCGAGAGTCTAAGAACAGCGGGGAAGAAGCTGTTCTTGAATCTAGCAATATGTGCTTTGAAGCTTGTGTATCTTCTTCCTGATGAGACAATAGGAAATTACTGCGCTGTGACTGTTTTTTTGGTTACATTCACTGCTTTCTTGAGGCAGCGTGAAGTGGAGTTGGAGTCAATGGGGAAGTGGTAGGGGAGAAGCTAGTTTGTATGATTGTCTGGTCTGCACCCACAATTGTCTGCAATTTTTTGCAGTCCTGGGTAGAGCTGTTGACATACCAACCTGTGATGCCTCCTGATGGGATGCTTTCTATAGTACATCAGTAGAAAGTGTTAAGGGTTGTTGGAGACGTGCCGAATTTCCTGAGTCTTGTGAGGAAGTAGAGGCATTGGCGAATGTGGTTGGAGCAGATCAAATTGTTGGTGATATTTACTACATTCTTAGCCCCTTAGTATACTCACTATACATTTATGACTGTGTGGCCAAATAGTAGGACGGGATATAGTACAGGAAGGAGATAGAGATTTTAATAAAATGATGTCAAGACAACAAGCTCTCCCTCAATGCCAGCAAAACAAAGGAACTGGTTAATCACTTCAGAAAGCGGAGTGGAGCACACAATCCCCGGTCCACGTCATTTGTGCTTTAGTGAAGATGTCAAGAGCTTCATGTTTCCAGGTGTAAATATCACCAATATTTCGTCCTACTCCAACCACATTGAATCTAAGGCCATGAAAGCACACCGACACCTCCACTTCTTCAGAAGGCTAAGAATATTTGGCACGTCTCCAATGATTCTTACCAGTTTCTATAGACACATCTCATGGACTGGTTTAGCAACTGCTCTGCTCAAGAATTGCAGAAAGTGGCAAACGGTGCCCAGTTCATCACACAAACCAGCCTCCCCCACACCCCCCCCCCCCCCCCCCCCCCCCCCCCCCCCCCCCCCCCCCCCCCCCCCCCCCCCCCCCCCCCCCCCCCCCACACACCAGCAACTTCATGCTGCCTCGGAAAAGCAGTCATGATAATTAAGGTCCATTCACACCCCGGTCATTCTCTCTTCTTCCCTCTCCCGTGAGTCAGAAAAGATACAAATTGTTGAAAGCGTGTACCACAGGATTCAAGATATTGCAAGTGGGCCCAGACAGCTACATTGTTTGACCAATTATAAATGGAATTCATAAAATAATGAAGAGTGTTCCTCTCATCCATTTTGGTTTGATTTTTGTTTGAATTCTCCAAGGACTCTTTATCTTCCAACAATGGTAGCTGGTGTAGCAGCTTCTTCCTTCACCTGATGGTGGGGAAGTGAATAAGTGTCTAGACCCTAAACTCTGGAATTCCTTCATAACATTTCTCCATACACCTTTTTTTTAAGATCTTCCTGAAAACCTTTTCTCTTTGACCAAGTTTTTTTGTCACCCTTCTAAACCATGCTTTCTTTTGTTCGATGTCATTCAACTCACCTTTACCTACAATAAGGGCATTATGCTATTGAATGCTGATGATGACAGCAAACATTCACAAACAGCAATATTATATTAAGCAGATGGCTTGATTTAGCTATTTTAATTGAGGGATTAATACCTGCCAGGACACTGACAATACCTCTCTGTTCTTCATCGAAGCTGTGCCCAGGGATCTTTGACATTGAATGATGAAAAGCACAGAAGAGATATGTGAAGTGAAGGAGAGGTTCATGTTTTGAAGGGTTAATTTAAAAAACAAATCATATTTCTGTTCTACAATTTGAAGGGAAAGTTAAAAAAATTAACTGTTAAATTAATATCAGTACATTTTACCTTGGATTGTGATACAAAGTAGTTCTATGCATGGGAACTGAAAGCTACTGTGTACCAAGGGGTTAAGGGAAATATCTGTGCACATGAATAATGACATTAATAACGATATACATGATTGAACTGTTTGGGAGTCGCCTCACCAACAAGCACACAGAAAACCTTGTGCACATTCCTCACTCACCAGGCGTCAAGTTTTACCAACTGTTGTTTAACTAGGCTCCTCACTGCAGTAGCAATTCATGTCCAAATAATCATCCATTGTGTAATATAAACAAAGGGCACAGGCTGGCATTACTATGAAGCATGTTGTGCAAGTTCATTACCCTCCAGGCATAGCAGCACACACACTATTGCTCATTTACACACACACAGACACACACACACCCCGCGCTCTTTCCCTGGCATCCTTGTTACAGTAACATATTTCTTCTCACAAGTCGTGCTTGAAGTTCAGGCAAAGTTTAAAGGTGAATGGGTCAAGTTTTATGCCTGGACTGTTTGAAGAAGGATGGAAGTATGTAGGGGTCTCCCGATTAAAGCAATCAGCAAGTTACCAATCTACATTCCTTCGAAGTATATGACCTACCTATCAGGAAATATTGCACCCAACCTGCGTTGTATACCAAGCTCAATGAAACAACAACTGAAACTGACATTGACTGCGTGTGATACGAGTTAAATGAATTGTTATGCCCCTTCTGTTGTACCTCTGAGTACGACAGCACATAATCTGCCCTGTACACACACATTCACCATTTACTGGGATAGGAACATAGTTCAGTTTTGCAGTGATTAACTGAGGTTAACAATAAGAATTAAACGATAAAGAACTAGACACAGGAAGTTAATACTGAAAGACGCAAATAATGAAGTGCTAGGTACAGTGCAATAGGATGCAGGTGATATCATATTAGAATTACCATCAGATAGCGCTGATATAGAAAAAGATTAGAGTATTGTATGCAATGAAGTCTGAGAAACATGAGTTAACAGTTAAACAACACTCAACAGATGTTAACCATCAATATTTACTTGGGAAGTGCAATATCAGAGACACTGAGATAGCAGTGAATTGTTATCTTACATTTCATGTGGATTATTTGAGAAGAGAAGGAATTGTCAGTATTAGTAGACTGTATATTTAGCTGGTGTTCTGGTGTTTAAATTGAGATGTATGTGCACTGTTACAGATAGGTATATAGTGCCCTTCATAATGTTTGTGACAAAGACCCACCATATATTTATTTGCCTCTGTACCCCACAAGTTGAGATTTGTAATAGAAAAAACCACATAAGGTTAAAGTGCACATTGTCAGATTTTTTAAAAAGTCCATATTTATACGTTTTGATTTCACCATGTAGAAATTACAACTGTGTTTATGCACGTGTTCAGGGCACGATAATGTTTGGGACACATGGCTTCACAGGTGTTTGTAATTGCCCAGGTGTGTTTAATTGCCTCCTTAATGCAGGTATAAGAGAGCTCTCAGCACCCAGTCTTTCCTCCAGTCTTTCCATCACCTTTGGGAAGTTTTATCACTGTTTATCAACATGAGGACCAAAGTTGCGCCAATGAAAGTCAAAGAAGCCTTTATGAGACTGAGAAACAAGAATAACATTGTTAGAGACTACAGTCAAACCTTAGGCTTACCAAAATCAACTGTTTGGAACATCAATAAGAAGAAAGAGAGCACTGGTGAGCTTACTAATCGCAAAAGGACTGGCAGGCCAGGGAAGACCTCCACAGCTGATGAGCTTTGAAATTGCTAATCTTTCATCCGAACTGATGAAAGACCAATTATGATGAAGGTTTATCAACATGAAAAGTTAACTGATTTTCCATCCACAGATATATTCATTGATTTATTAAAAGATGCAGCGTGGAAACAGGCCCTTCAGTCCAAGCCAACCATTGATCAGCTGCCCAGATTGGTTCTACTTTTGTATCCACTCCCTGCACACTGGGGGCAATTTACAAAGTCCAATTAACCTACAAATCCGCATATATTACCAATTTCTGTTTTTATTTCATGTTTCCAGCATCTGCAGTCTTTGATTAATGATTACATTTTTAATTCACTGCATTACTCTTCTGCTATTTTACCTTGTTCACTTCCACTGAATTCCATTTCTCTTCCTGCTTTTGATAAAGTATTTTTCACGACTCATTCCCACAAACACCTCATCTTTCCTTGGGAAAAGTCTCTTGCTCCGACCTGTTTCATGTGAATACTAACTGAGATTCCACACCTCATATTTTGGAGGCACACATGGTTACATATATCTTGGTGATATTCACTGTTTCTCGAATGAACATTCTGGCCACTTTTGACAATTTCCAGTCCTCCTCGACAATTTATTTCCAGCTTTCCCAGGGCTTTGCCTTCAAGTTCAAAGTATTCCAAATATAACTCATCACCAAGTTGGTTGTTGGACTCCATCAATCAGCTACTATCTTTATTTATGGGTTATATTAAAAAAAAAAAAAAATCCAGAACTTAAAACCTATTTTGAGCAAAAAAAAACTTCCTGGTGCTTTTGAAGACAAGAGCAGCATTAAATAATGAGTGTGACGTTGCCTTTGATTCTTCTGATAGCTTTAAATTATTGCTGAAAGAGGCATCATCTGAAAGAGGCGTCATGTTTTTAAAATTCCGCCAAGTCCCTGAAGGAAAGCAGAGCATTTATTAGTGGCAATGATACAACGATTATGCGAGGCCTGCCTGGGAATTTCTCTCATTTATTTCGACTTGTCTTGGTTTGGCAAGCTAAGAGATCACATGAGCGAGCTCCTAGCCTACCCTATAGGAAACAAGGAGTGGGGACTGCACTTGCCCAACCAGCCCATGCCTGACTTTGAAATGTACATTGTGTTAATGTATAGTTCCACTGCTGGTGGCCCTAAGCTCTGGAATTCCCCCTTTTAATTGGTATGTGTTTCTCTCTCCCTTTGAACAGTTCGTCAGTTCTTCTTTGTCTTTCTTTATGTTGTTGGATGTCAGGGATTTAAAAACATCTAGTAATGAGCCAGAGAAGAACCTAAAGCTGTTTTATTAAATTCAAGCCATTGTGCGAATACAAATTGCAGTTAATATAGCCAAGAGATGAATTGACATTTTGGCTTAAAAATAATTAAGTTCCAAATGACTGCGCAATGTGAACATTGAGCTTTGACTTTAATGGAAGAAATCATGGTACCTTTACACCAGCATGCTGGCATCCTTGGCAACTTAATAATGAATGTTGTACTGTATGTGGAAAGAATGATTCAATGCAAATTTCAGTCAGCCAATCTAATGACAAAAGATACGCAAAAAGCAGGAGTAACTCAGCGGGACAGGCAGCATCTCTGTAGGGAAGGAATGGGTGGCGTTTCGGGTGGAGACGCTTCTTCAGACTGGTTAGGGATAAGGGAACGGATCACTAGCCAGTCTGAAGAAGGGTCTTGACCTGACACATCTAAAGAAGGGCCTGTCCCACTGATTTACTCCAGCTTTTTGTGTCCATCTTCGATTTAAACCAGCATCTGCAATTCCTTCCTACACAATTTAATGACAAATATGTGCGCTCTCTCCACTTCAATGTCATGAGGAAAACCAACCTTTCTATATGTATTTATCTGTAACCCGCTCCTTCTCCCCTTTGCAGATAGCGCAGGATAGAATTGGTGTGATGGGCGGTTCAGGAACTGCCCACCACAGGGGCTCTGTCATACCCAGATCAAATCTTTGGTGAATGTTTCAACATCCAAGTAGACTTCAAATAATGAACACCTGAAAGGATATTAGCACTAACTTCTAAGGTTGCCGTTCAGACTCTAGGCTTACACAAGTATTTGACCAGTTCCTATTCCAGTCTCAACCAGGCAGCCTTGATGCTTTCAACGAAAGCGCTTCATCCTTTGGTGCTGATAAACTACTCTACTTGCAGTGGCATTGTAAACATTTTGCAAGTTTTACAGGATCACTGTTAATGACCATGCCAATGGTTTGTAGACAAAAATGCTGGGCAAACTCAGCGGGTGAGGCAGCATCTATGGAGAGAAGGAATAGGCTACGCTTCGGGTCGAGACCCTGCTTCAATGGTTTGAATATTTTACAGATTATTTTGAAAGCAATTACAAAGGAGAGAAACTGTAAAATGTTTCATATCAAAAAATCACAGCAGAGTTCCAAACATGTCACTCCATGATAATCACCGGGATGAGTGCTACCTTGCAAGGGGATTAACAGGTGAGGAGAATCATCCGACCTATTCTATGCATCCTGCATTTTCAGAGGTTCTTGTCCGCACAGAGAAGATCCATGAGGCAGGAATACCAGAGTGAAATACATATTAAGTTGGATCTTGGGTGAGGGTTACAACTGGTGAACTCAGGGTTAAAATCAATCTTTAAAACAAGCTCATAAACCTATGAATTCCAAGGTCGTGACATTATGAGGCGTGAGATTTCAGAATGAAAAGCATGTGAGAGAGACAGAAGACTACTGTGTTGCGAGTCTGAGGCCAAATGTAACTGTAATAAGTTTAGTGCTGAGAATCACAAGTCTGAAATAAAACTGTGGAACACTTATTATGGAATGAATCTTGAGGGTAATAAATTAGATGAGGATGATACTAATTAGCAATGAATGTACAGAGTTCACAGAGTCATTACTTTCAGCATTGAATTGCAGAAGAGTGCAATGAATTGACTGCGTCTAGCTTTCTGACCCATTTACCCAGTTCTTCCTAGGTCAGTGATTTCTTGCTGGGGTCTAGTTGACTATTCCCTGCCACCCTGTTTAAACAACCATGTGTCATTCTCGAAAGGAAATGTCATTTGGCAGGTTATGTATTTGCACACACGTTTTTCAGTAGGGACAGTCATCAAGACCAGTCAAACCATGGCAAACATGCATCCTACCACAGGCTTCATGGTGATGCTGCGTACACATTTCATATCATTGGGACACAAAACACCCAGATGCTGGAATTTTAAGCAAAACACAAAATGCTGGAGAAACTCAGTGAGTCAGGCAGCATCGGGTGTGGGAATGGACAGGCAACGTTTTAGGTTGGGACTCTTCTCTAGTGGATCCTGACTCAAAACATCATCTGTCCATTCACTTTTCAGACGCTGGCTTAAACTATTGTTACCAGCATCTCCACAAAATAATCCTTCCCCCCCCCCCCATCATTGTTAGCTGCATTAAATTTTGTTTTCTCCTCAAAGATGCTCATCCATTTGTCATCAGTCTCAACTAATTGCTTGACACTTGCCCCTCCTGTATTACTGAGGAAAATGCAATTTCACCCGATTCCTATGCATCCTCTTTGTACCTACAGCCTTTGACACAGCCAATCACACCATATCTTCATTCACCACCTCTGTTCTAGTCTTGCAAGACTGACATCAATACCCTATCTTATTTAATCTACAGTCATCTTTTTCCAATCCTGAACATTATCTTTGGAATCTCATTCTTCTATTTCCTCATCCACATGCTCACACTGCACAGAATGGAATCAGCATCTTTCTCTGCTTCTTCATAGGCTGTTCTTCAGGATCCAGTACGGCTTGCTAACACGCCACTTCTGTTGGTTCCGAGGTGATTAATAAGCTAATGTAGGACCTATACATTTTGCAAAAGCTAGGGCAAGAACTGCTTGGCTGAGCAGGCAGTTGTTAGTGAGCATTTACACTGGGAGTTCTCAATGCATATTGAACTCTCTCTCTCCACTTTGAATGGTCATGGCCCAGAGAATCCTTGGAGAGCTACATTTATTCAAAGAGATTGTGAACATATCTTTGAATCTTTTCCTTTGTTCACCTGGTAATCATGTCCTGTGACAGGGCTGTTTTGAGAGTATGTTGTTCGAATGTGAATGTTGTGAGCTATCCACCAGCGCGGACTGAATGTATTTGGGGCCTCAATGCTGGGGATATTGGACTGAGAGGACATTGACAAGCGCACTAACAGCCCCAAGCTAATCTCTATCTCTATACCGGCCCATCTATTTGCCGCAATGAGTTTTTACCTCCTCATCCAAATAATGATAAGGTTGTTTTCAGACCCTAGTCCAAACACTGCTCCCACACTGTTGATTGCTCAACCATGTCACAGGCTGGAGTCAATTTGTAACCTTTGCGGCCGGTATAATCCCAGGCTGAGTCACTGACCTCATATTTTCCTTCACAAAAAATATTTACTTCCATTTCCATCTGTTATAAAGCCTTCACTATTTCAAGGTTTCATCTCCAAAAGACTTTAAAAATTATATACATTTGGCCATATTTTATTCAGCAAACCCCTTTGGAAGGACAATTCTTTCAGCAACTCATATTCACGCAACAGCTTCCTGTCCTTTTGCTGTTTTATTTGGCCCTTGCTATATTAACTGCTTGCTGAGACAGAGAACCATTTTTCCCGCTTGATATTGAGGCTGTAGTGAGGTTATTCTCCTAACCCAGAAAATCAACAGAGCTGCTGTTTCTGTGTAAGTACCTTCAATTATTGATGGAGCTGACAATGCCAGATTAACTCTGTGTTGTTGTTTCCTGATTCAGAAAGCTATTTTTATTTAATTTTTCATTACCTCCCATGGTTATACATTTATTTCTTGTAGTAATTTATCTGCAGGCAGATGAGGAACCTGCTATCGATGCCCAACATTCGGTCCACTGTGTGGCACAGAATGTAAAACAGAGAAGCAGGTCACTTGACCTAGCTAGTGCTGGTTTGGCTCCACACAAGCCAGCTCATTGCCCAACGTCATGCTTCATTCAGCACCACAGGGTCAGAATGAATCCTGATCTTGCGCATTTTCTGGTACTCTCACATCTCCGGAATAAGCTCACTAATTTTCACACCGTTTTGCAGCATTTGCATGATGTCAACTCTCCTTCCTTCTTAGATGGAGACAATTCAAGAATCAAAGTTGTCCTGAGCATTTCCTGGTCCAATGTGTTTCAGTCTTACACCTAATTCGATCCAAATCTAGTACTCATTTCTGCACAAGGAAAAATAACCCAGATCACTCAGTTATTTAGCTGTTTATTTCCCATTTACACTTCAGCACAAAAACTGTTAACTACAGCATAATATTGAACTTCTTTAACTGCTTTCTTCAAATCTTCATTAGCATTACCCTGTAACCTCCCCCTATGAAGCTTACAAAACCTTAGTAATGAAACAACACCAAGCCCAGCAACTAGCAAATGTATGTTAATATGTAAAATATAAGATGTTCACAGGACTGTAATATCAGTCATTTGAGAAATGATATTACAATTGCAGGATCTCGACATGATATATCGCCAATTCGTCCCCTCCCCTACAGATGTTGCCTGATTACTGAGTTCTTGCAGCAGTTTGCTGCAGATTCCTTTGCTCCAGATTCCATCACAGGTGTCAGAGGTTATGGGGAGAAGGCAGGAGAATGGGAATAGGAGAGATAGATTGGCCATGATTGAATGGTGGAGTAGACTTGATGGGCCAAATGGCCTAATTCTACTCCTATCATTTAAGATCTTAGAATTTTACGGCGGCAGGCGCGGGCACACCGCGACGCCCTGTGTCTCCCTTTCAAGGGAGATGCTAAAAATGCATTTCGTTGTCTCTGTACTGTACACTGACAATGACAATAAATTGAATCATTTCATTTCATCATTTCATTTTTTTCATCTGCAGTCTCCTGTGTCTCGAGAAATGATATTAAATGACCAACACTTAATTAAGTTTTAATGCGCTTCGTAAAGGAGGTAAATTGCCCAGAGAGGCATAAAAGTTAAGGGAAGCAATACCAAGCTCAAAGACTTACAGACACAATAGATTGCAGATGCTGGAGTATGTAGCAAAAATCAAACTGCTGGAGGAACTCAGTGGGACAGGCAGTATCTGTTGACGGAAAAGGACAGATGAAGGGTCTTGACCTGGGACATCGACTGTCTATTTCCCTCCAAAGATTTTGCCTGACTCGCTGAGCTAGTCCAGCGGTTTGTTTCTTGCTCCTGGCCTTGAAGCCGTGCATGGAATGTGGAAATTGCAACGGCATCTTGTGTTAGTATATGCCTAGCTGAATTCCCAGAGTGGCACAAAACAACATGGAGAGAGTCGCAATTGCATTTCACTCTGCAGTAAGCACATTTTCCAATGCAATCTAATTTATTTGCCAACATCTTAAATAATTAAGTCCAAGTCATTAGTTTGAAAATGAATAAGTTCTGTAAATCAAATACGAAATGAAAGCGATGGAAATCCATAAAGGTTCACACGGCACCAGAAAGAATCAAAGCCGCTTTGTGTCTCCTATTCCATTTAAAATGTCAATCATTTTTCCTTTTAAACACGGATATTTTCTATTTATAAAAGAGCTTGCATTTATACAAACTGTTCATGACCTTAACATTTCCCGAAGTTTAAGGCCAATGATATTCATTTGAAGTATTATCATTCTAAAAAGATGATGTTGCCCAATTGCACTCAGGAGCTCCTCGTTTAGCTAAATGCTAATTACTAAATCAACTGCTTTTTCTCAAAATGCTGGTTCAGAACCATTCACGTCTCCCTTCAAAATATTGCATGGGATCTCTAATGTTCAGCTAACGGAGTGAAGTTTGCTACTTCATCTGAAGATGGCCCTCCCGACAGTGCAGCATCCTCTTAGCATTGAACTGTGGTGTTGGCTTGGATTCTTATGCTAAGGTTCAAGATTGTGAATGGTTGTCTACAGTTCACAACCTTGTGCCTTGAGTAAAAGAGCTAGAGAGAGAGAGAGAGTGGGATAGAGAGGGGGAGGGGGGAGTGGGGGGAGAAAGAGCGAGGGTGAGCGTGAACACAGTGAGGAAAATGTATCTTGACCACATTTTTTATATAACTGTACCAATCTAACAGTGTCTAAGAAATCTAAACTTGTGTATCAAAACCTGGTTGTATGAAGTCCACTCACAGCTATCCGCAAATTAGTGCGTTTGACAAAACCTGCACTTCTCTGTTCCGACTGCCTGTATCGCATTTGCAGATGTCACTGAAATTGTCCTTTTTATTCCCACTACCTCCACTTTAATTTGGCCAGGAAGACCCAAACCCAATTTTATGTTGATCTTGGGAGAACGGAGCTATTGCTTGAAATGGTTAATTGAGGCGTTTGCATGTGGAAAACCTCTCGGTCGGTGCGTGTGGTATCGTCTCTACTGCATTGGTCGCTGGAGAAAGAGGCAGCTGGATGAGAAAGGAGGGCATGTCAATTCTAATCAGCAGAAATGGCTTTTCACTGCAG